>NC_079190.1:487302612-487446670 GCF_029499605.1 Hyla sarda | reverse complement strand
TTATGTACAAGGTCTTCTCTCCTGTAGAGTGTAAGCTCTTATGTACAGGGACCTCTCTCCTGTAGAGTGTAAGCTCTTATGTACAGGGTCCTCTCTCCTGTAGAGTATAAGCTCTTATGTACAGGGACCTCTCTCCTGTAGAGTGTAAGCTCTTATGGGCAGGGTCCTCTCTGCTGTAGAGTGTAAGCTCTTATGTACAGGGACCTCTCTCTCCTGTAGAGTGTAAGAATCTTATGTACAGGGTCCTCTCTCCCTGTAGAGTGTAATCTCTTATGTACAGGGTCCTCTCTCCTGTATAGTGTACCGCTCTTATGTACAGGATCCTCTCTCCTATATAGTGTAAGCTCTTATGTACAGGGTCCTCTCTCCTGTAGAGTGTAAGCTCTTATGTACAGGATCCTCTCTCCTATAGAGTGTAAGCTCTTATGTACAGGGTCCTCTCTTCCTGTAGAGTATAAGCTCTTATGGGCAGGGTTCTCTCTCCTGTAGAGTGTAAGCTCTTATGGACAGGGTCCTCTCTCCGGTAGAGTTTAAGCTCTTATGTACAGGGTCCTCTCTCTTGTAGAGTGTAAGCTCTTATGTACACGGACTTCTCTCCTGTGTAGTGTAAGCTCTTATGTACAGGGTCCTCTCTCCTGTAGAGTGTAAGCTCTTATGTACAGGGTCCTCTCTCCTGTAGAGTGTAAGCTCTTATGTACAGGGTCCTCTCTCCTGTAGAGTGTAAGCTCTTATGTACAGGGTCTTCTCTCCTGTAGAGTGTAAGCTCTTATGGGCAGGGTCCTCTCTCCTGTAGAGTGTAAGCTCTTATGGACAGGGTCCTCTCTCCTGTAGAGTGTAAGCTCTTATGGGCAGGGTTCTCTCCCGTGTAGAGTGTAAGCTCTTATGGGCAGGGTCCTCTCTCCTGTAGAGTGTAAGCTCTTATGTACAGGGTGATCTCTCCTGTGTAGTGTAAGCTCTTATGGGCAGGGTCCTCTCTCCGGTAGAGTGTAAGCTCTTATGTACAGGGTCCCTCTCTGCCTGTAGAGTGTAAGCTCTTATGGACAGGGTCCTCTCTCCTGTAGAGTGTAAGCTCTTATGGGCAGGGTTCTCTCTCCTGTAGAGTGTAAGCTCTTATGGGCAGGGTTCTCTCCCGTGTAGAGTGTAAGCTCTTATGAAGCTAGGGTCCTCTCTCCTGTAGAGTGTAAGCTCTTATGGGCAGGGTCCTCTCTCCTCTAGAGTGTAAGCTCTTATGGGCAGGGTACTCTCTCCTGTAGAGTGTAAGCTCTTAATGGACAGGGTTCCTCTCTCCTGTAGAGTGTAAGCTCTTATGGGGCAGGGTCCTCTCTCCTGTAGAGGTGCAAGCTCTTATGTACAGGGTCCTTCTCTTCCTGTAGAGTATAAGCTCTTATGGGCAGGGTCCTCTCTCCTGTAGAGTGTAAGCTCTTATGGGCAGGGTTCTCTCTCCTGTAGAGTGTAAGCTACTTATGGGCAGGGGTTCTCTCCCGTGTAGAGTGTAAGCTCTTATGAGCAGGGTCCTCTCTCCCTGTAGAGTGTAAGCTCTTATGGACAGGGTCCTCTCTCCTGTAGAGTATAAGCTCTTATGGGCAGGGGTCCTCTCTCCTGTAGAGTGTAAGCTCTTATGGGCAGGGTTCTCTCTCCTGTAGAGTGTAAGCTCTTATGGGCAGGGTTCTCTCCCGTGTAGAGTGTTAGCTCTTATGGGCAGGGTCCTCTCTCCTGTAGAGTGTAAGCTCTTATGGGCAGGGTCCTCTCTCCTGTAGAGTGTAATCTCTTATGGGCAGGTCCTCTCTCCTGTAGAGTGTAAGCTCTTAAGTACAGGGTCCTCTCTCCTGTAGAGTGTGAGCTCTTAAGTACAGGATCCTCTCTCCTGTAGAGTGTAAGCTCTTATGGGCAGGGTCCTCTCTCCTGTAGAGTGTAAGCTCTTATGTACAGGATCCTCTCTTCCTGTAGAGTGTAAGCTCCGTATGTACAGGGTCCTCTCTCCTGTAGAGTATAAGCTCTTATGGGCAGGGTCCTCTCTCCTGTAGAGTGTAAGCTCTTATGTACAGGGTCCTCTCTCCTGTAGAGTGTAAGCTCTTATGTACAAGGTCTTCTCTCCTGTAGAGTGTAAGCTCTTATGTACAGGGACCTCTCTCCTGTAGAGTGTAAGCTCTTATGTACAGGGTCCTCTCTCCTCCCTATAGAGTATAAGCTCTTATGTACAGGGACCTCTCATCCTGTAGAGTGTAAGCTCTTATGTACAGGGACCTCTCTCCTGTAGAGTGTAAGATCTTATGTACAGGGTCCTCTCTCCTGTAGAGTGTAATCTTTTATGTACAGGGTCCTCTCTCCTGTATAGTGTACGCTCTTATGTACAGGATCCTCTCTCCTATAGAGTGTAAGCTCTTATGTACAGGGTCCTCTCTCCTGTAGAGTGTAAGCTCTTGTGTACAGGATCCTCTCTCCTATAGAGAGTGTAAGCTCTTATGTACAGGGTCCTCTCTCCTGTAGAGTATAAGCTCTTATGGGCAGGGTCCTCTCTCCTGTATAGTGTACGCTCTTATGTACAGGATCCTCTCTCCTATAGAGTGTAAGCTCTTATATACAGGGTCCTCTCTCCTGTAGAGTATAAGCTCTTATGGGCAGGGTCCCTCTCTCCTGTACAGTGTAAGCTCTTAATGGACAGGGTCCTCTCTCCGGTAGAGTTTAAGCTCTTATGTACAGGGTCCTCTCTCTTGTAGAGTGTAAGCTCTTATGTTCACGGACTTCTCTCCTGTGTAGTGTAAGCTCTTATGTACAGGGTCCTCTCTCCTGTAGAGTGTAAGCTCTTATGTACAGGGTCCTCTCTCCTGTAGAGTGTAAGCTCTTATGGACAGGGTCCTCTCTCCTGTAGAGTGTAAGCTCTTATGGGCAGGGTTCTCTCCCGTGTAGAGTGTAAGCTCTTATGGGCAGGGTCCTCTCTCCTGTAGAGTGTAAGCTCTTATGTACAGGGTGATCTCTCTCTGTGTAGTGTAAGCTCTTATGGCAGGGTCCTCTCTCCGGTAGAGTGTAAGCTCTTATGTACAGGGTCCTCTCTCCTGTAGAGTGTTAAGCTTCTATATGGACAGGGTCCTCTCTCCTGTAGAGTGTAAGCTCTTATGGGCAGGGTTCTCTCTCCTGTAGAGTGTAAGCATCTTATGGGCAGGGTTCTCTCCCGTGTAGAGTGTAAGCTCTTATGAGCAGGGTCCTCTCTCCTGTAGAGTGTAAGCTCTTATGGGCAGGGTCCTCTCTCCTCTAGAGTGTAAGCTCTTATGGGCAGGGTACTCTCTCCTGTAGAGTGTAAGCTCTTATGGACAGGGTCCTCTCTCCTGTAGAGTGTAAGCTCTTATGGGCAGGGTCCTCTCTCCTGTAGAGTGCAAGCTCTTATGTACAGGGTCCTCTCTCCTGTAGAGTATAAGCTCTTATGGGCAGGGTCCTCTCTCCTGTAGAGTGTAAGCTCTTATGGGCAGGGTTCTCTCCCGTGTAGAGTGTAAGCTCTTATGAGCAGGGTCCTCTCTCCTGTAGAGTGTAAGCTCTTATGGGCAGGGTCCTCTCTCCTCTAGAGTGTAAGCTCTTATGGGCAGGGTACTCTCTCCTGTAGAGTGTAAGCTCTTATGGACAGGGTCCTCTCTCCTGTAGAGTGTAAGCTCTTATGGGCAGGGTCCTCTCTCCTGTAGAGTGCAAGCTCTTATGTACAGGGTCCTCTCTCCTGTAGAGTATAAGCTCTTATGGGCAGGGTCCTCTCTCCTGTAGAGTGTAAGCTCTTATGGGCAGGGTTCTCTCTCCTGTAGAGTGTAAGCTCTTATGGGCAGGGTTCTCTCCCGTGTAGAGTGTAAGCTCTTATGAGCAGGGTCCTCTCTCCTGTAGAGTGTAAGCTCTTATGGACAGGGTCCTCTCTCCTGTAGAGTATAAGCTCTTATGGGCAGGGTCTCTCTCTCCTGTAGAGTGTAAGCTCTTATGGGCAGGGTTCTCTCTCCTGTAGAGTGTAAGCTCTTATGGGCAGGGTTCTCTCCCGTGTAGAGTGTTAGCTCTTATGGGCAGGGTCCTCTCTCCTGTAGAGTGTAAGCTCTTATGGGCAGGGTCCTCTCTCCTGTAGAGTGTAATCTCTTATGGGCAGGGTCCTCTCTCCTGTAGAGTGTAAGCTCTTAAGTACAGGGTCCTCTCTCCTGTAGAGTGTGAGCTCTTAAGTACAGGATCCTCTCTCCTGTAGAGTGTAAGCTCTTATGGGCAGGGTCCTCTCTCCTGTAGAGTGTAAGCTCTTATGTACAGGATCCTCTCTCCTGTAGAGTGTAAGCTCCTATGTACAGGGTCCTCTCTCCTGTAGAGTATAAGCTCTTATGGGCAGGGTCCTCTCTCCTGTAGAGTGTAAGCTCTTATGTACAGGGTCCTCTCTCCTGTAGAGTGTAAGCTCTTATGTACAAGGTCTTCTCTCCTGTAGAGTGTAAGCTCTTATGTACAGGGACCTCTCTCCTGTAGAGTGTAAGCTCTTATGTACAGGGTCCTCTCTCCTGTAGAGTATAAGCTCTTATGTACAGGGACCTCTCTCCTGTAGAGTGTAAGCTCTTATGGGCAGGGTCCTCTCTCCTGTAGAGTGTAAGCTCTTATGTACAGGGACCTCTCTCCTGTAGAGTGTAAGATCTTATGTACAGGGTCCTCTCTCCTGTAGAGTGTAATCTTTTATGTACAGGGTCCTCTCTCCTGTATAGTGTACGCTCTTATGTACAGGATCCTCTCTCCTATAGAGTGTAAGCTCTTATGTACAGGGTCCTCTCTCCTGTAGAGTGTAAGCTCTTGTGTACAGGATCCTCTCTCCTATAGAGTGTAAGCTCTTATGTACAGGGTCCTCTCTCCTGTAGAGTATAAGCTCTTATGGGCAGGGTCCTCTCTCCTGTATAGTGTACGCTCTTATGTACAGGATCCTCTCTCCTATAGAGTGTAAGCTCTTATATACAGGGTCCTCTCTCCTGTAGAGTATAAGCTCTTATGGGCAGGGTCCTCTCTCCTGTACAGTGTAAGCTCTTATGGACAGGGTCCTCTCTCCGGTAGAGTTTAAGCTCTTATGTACAGGGTCCTCTCTCTTGTAGAGTGTAAGCTCTTATGTTCACGGACTTCTCTCCTGTGTAGTGTAAGCTCTTATGTACAGGGTCCTCTCTCCTGTAGAGTGTAAGCTCTTATGTACAGGGTCCTCTCTCCTGTAGAGTGTAAGCTCTTATGGACAGGGTCCTCTCTCCTGTAGAGTGTAAGCTCTTATGGGCAGGGTTCTCTCCCGTGTAGAGTGTAAGCTCTTATGGGCAGGGTCCTCTCTCCTGTAGAGTGTAAGCTCTTATGTACAGGGTGATCTCTCCTGTGTAGTGTAAGCTCTTATGGGCAGGGTCCTCTCTCCGGTAGAGTGTAAGCTCTTATGTACAGGGTCCTCTCTCCTGTAGAGTGTAAGCTCTTATGGACAGGGTCCTCTCTCCTGTAGAGTGTAAGCTCTTATGGGCAGGGTTCTCTCTCCTGTAGAGTGTAAGCTCTTATGGGCAGGGTTCTCTCCCGTGTAGAGTGTAAGCTCTTATGAGCAGGGTCCTCTCTCCTGTAGAGTGTAAGCTCTTATGGGCAGGGTCCTCTCTCCTCTAGAGTGTAAGCTCTTATGGGCAGGGTACTCTCTCCTGTAGAGTGTAAGCTCTTATGGACAGGGTCCTCTCTCCTGTAGAGTGTAAGCTCTTATGGGCAGGGTCCTCTCTCCTGTAGAGTGCAAGCTCTTATGTACAGGGTCCTCTCTCCTGTAGAGTATAAGCTCTTATGGGCAGGGTCCTCTCTCCTGTAGAGTGTAAGCTCTTATGGGCAGGGTTCTCTCTCCTGTAGAGTGTAAGCTCTTATGGGCAGGGTTCTCTCCCGTGTAGAGTGTAAGCTCTTATGAGCAGGGGCCTCTCTCCTGTAGAGTGTAAGCTCTTATGGACAGGGTCCTCTCTCCTGTAGAGTGTAAGCTCTTATGGGCAGGGTTCTCTCTCCTGTAGAGTGTAAGCTCTTATGGGCAGGGTTCTCTCCCGTGTAGAGTGTAAGCTCTTATGAGCAGGGTCCTCTCTCCTGTAGAGTGTAAGCTCTTATGGGCAGGGTCCTCTCTCCTCTAGAGTGTAAGCTCTTATGGGCAGGGTACTCTCTCCTGTAGAGTGTAAGCTCTTATGGACAGGGTCCTCTCTCCTGTAGAGTGTAAGCTCTTATGGGCAGGGTCCTCTCTCCTGTAGAGTGTGAGCTCTTATGGGCAGGGTCCTCTCTCCTGTAGAGTGTAAGCTATTATGGGCAGGGTTCTCACCCGTGTAGAGTGTAAGCTCTTATGGGCAGGGTCCTTTCTCCTGTAGAGTGCAAGCTCTTATGTACAGGGTCCTCTCTCCTGTAGAGTATAAGCTCTTATGGGCAGGGTTCTCTCCCGTGTAGAGTGTAAGCTCTTATGAGCAGGGTCCTCTCTCCTGTAGAGTGTAAGCTCTTATGGGCAGGGTCCTCTCTCCTCTAGAGTGTAAGCTCTTATGGGCAGGGTACTCTCTCCTGTAGAGTGTAAGCTCTTATGGACAGGGTCCTCTCTCCTGTAGAGTGTAAGCTCTTATGGGCAGGGTCCTCTCTCCTGTAGAGTGTGAGCTCTTATGGGCAGGGTCCTCTCTCCTGTAGAGTGTAAGCTATTATGGGCAGGGTTCTCTCCCGTGTAGAGTGTAAGCTCTTATGGGCAGGGTCCTTTCTCCTGTAGAGTGCAAGCTCTTATGTACAGGGTCCTCTCTCCTGTAGAGTATAAGCTCTTATGGACAGGGCTCTTTTTCCTGTAGAGTGTAAGTTCTTATAGTCAGGGTCCTCTCTCCTGTAGAGTGTAAGCTCTTATGGGCAGGGTTCTCTCTCCTGTAGAGTGTAAGCTCTTATGGGCAGGGTTCTCTCCCGTGTAGAGTGTAAGCTCTTATGGGCAGGGTCCTCTCTCCTGTATAGTGTAAGCTCTTATGGACAGGGTCTTCTCTCCTGTAGAGTGTAAGCTCTTATGGGCAGGGTCCTCTCTCCTGTAGAGTATAAGCTCTTATGTACAGGGTCCTCTCTCCTGTAGAGTGTAAGCTCTTATGTACAGGGTCCTCTCTCCTGTAGAGTGTAAGCTCTTATGTATATGGTCCTCTCTCCTGTAGAGTGTAAGCTCTTATGGGCAGGGTCCTCTCTCCTCTAGAGTGTAAGCTCTTATGTACAGGGTCCTCTCTCCTGTAGAGTGTAAGTTCTCATGGACAGGGTCCTCTCTCCTGTAGAGTGTAAGCTCTTATGTACAGGGTCCTCTCTCCTGTAGAGTGTAAGCTCTTATGTACAGGGTCCTCTCTTCTGTAGAGTGTAAGCTCTTATGTACAGGGTCATCTCTCCTGTAGAGTGTAAGCTCTTATGGACAGGGCTCTTTTCCCTGTAGAGTGTAAGTTCTTATAGTCAGGGTCCTCTCTCCTGTAGAGTGTAAGCTCTTATGGGCAAGGTTCTCTCTCCTGTAGAGTGTAAGCTCTTATGGGCAGGGTCCTCTCTCCTGTAGAGTGTAAGCTCTTATGGGCAAGGTTCTCTCTCCTGTAGAGTGTAAGCTCTTATGGGCAGGGTCCTCTCTCCTGTAGAGTGTAAGCTCTTATGGGCAGGGTCCTCTCTCCTGTAGAGTGTAAGCTCTTATGTACAGGGTCCTCTCTCCTGTAGAGTATAAGCTCTTATGTACAGGGTCCTCTCTCCTGTAGAGTATAAGCTCTTATGTACAGGGTCCTCTCTCCTGTAGAGTGTAAGCTCTTATGTATAGGGTCCTCTCTCCTGTAGAGTATAAGCTCTTATGTACAGGGTCCTCTCTCCTGTAGAGTGTAAGCTCTTATGTACAGGGTCCTCTCTCCTGTAGAGTGTAAGCTCTTATGTACAGGGTCCTCTCTCCTGTAGAGTGTAAGCTCTTATGTACAGGTTCCTCTCTCCTGTAGAGTGTAAGCTCTTATGTACAGGGTCCTCTCTCCTGTAGAGTGTAAGCTCTTATGGGCAGGGTTCTCTCCCGTGTAGAGTGTAAGCTCTTATGTACAGGCTCCTCTCTCCTGTAGAGTGTAAGCTCTTATGTACAGGGTCCTCTCTCCTGTAGAGTGTAAGCTCTTATGTACAGGTTACTCTCTCCTGTAGAGTGTAAGCTCTTATGTACAGGGTCCTCTCTCCTGTAGAGTGTAAGCTCTTATGTACAGGGTCCTCTCTCCTGTAGAGTGTAAGCTCTTATGTACAGGGTCCTCTCTCCTGTAGAGTGTAAGCTCTTATGTACAGGGTCCTCTCTCCTGTAGAGTGTAAGCTCTTATGTACAGGGTCCTCTCTCCTGTAGAGTGTAAGCTCTTATGTACAGGGTCCTCTCTCCTGTAGAGTGTAAGCTCTTATGGGCAGGGTCCTCTCTCCTGTAGAGTGTAAGCTCTTATGGACAGGGTCCTCTCTCCTGTAGAGTGTAAGCTCTTATGTACAGGGTCCTCTCTCCTGTAGAGTGTAAGCTCTTATGTACAGGGTCCTCTATCCTGTAGAGTGTAAGCTCTTATGGGCAGGGTCCTCTCTCCTGTAGAGTGTAAGCTCTTATGGACAGGGTCCTCTCTCCTGTAGAGTGTAAGCTCTTATGTACAGGGTCCTCTCTCCTGTAGAGTGTAAGCTCTTATGTACAGGGTCCTCTCTCCTGTAGAGTGTAAGCTCTTATGGGCAGGGTCCTCTCTCCTGTAGAGTGTAAGCTCTTATGGACAGGGTCCTCTCTCCTGTAGAGTGTAAGCTCTTATGTACAGGGTCCTCTCTCCTGTAGAGTATAAGCTCTTATGTACAGGCTCCTCTCTCCTGTAGAGTGTAAGCTCTTATGGGCAAGGTTCTCTCTCCTGTAGAGTGTAAGCTCTTATGTACAGGCTCCTCTCTCCTGTAGAGTGTAAGCTCTTATGGGCAGGGTCCTCTCTCCTGTAGAGTGTAAGCTCTTATGTACAGGGTCCACTCTCCTGTAGAGTGTAAGCTCTTATGGGCAGGGTCCTCTCTCCCGTAGAGTATAAACTCTTATGTACAGGGTCCTCTCTCCTGTAGAGTGTAAGCTCTTATGGTCAAGGTCTTCTCTCCTGTAGAGTGTAAGCTCTTATTTACAGGTTCCTCTCTCCTGTAGAGTGTAAGCTCTTATGGACAAGGTTCTCTCTCCTGTAGAGTGTAAGCCCTTATGTACAGGGTTCTCTCTCCTGTAGAGTGTAAGCCCTTATGTACAGGGTCCTCTCTCCTGTAAAGTGTAAGCTCTTATGTACAGGGTCCTCTCTCCTGTAGAGTATAAGCTCTTATGGACAGGGTCCTCTCTCCTGTATAGTGTAAGCTCTTATGTACAGGGTCCTCTCTCCTGTAGAGTGTAATCTCTTATGTACAGGGTCCTCTCTCCTGTAGAGTGTAAGCTCTTATGTACAGGGTCCTCTCTCCTGTAGAGTGTAATCTCTTATGTACAGGGTCCTCTCTCCTGTAGAGTGTAAGCTCTTATGGGCAGGGTCCTCTCTCCTGTAGAGTATAAGCTCTTATGTACAGGGTCCTCTCTCCTGTAGAGTGTAAGCTCTTATGTACAGGGTCCTCTCTCCTGTAGAGTGTAAGCTCTTATGTACAGGGTCCTCTCTCCTGTAGAGTGTAAGCTCTTATGGGCAGGGTCCTCTCTCCTGTAGAGTGTAAGCTCTTATGTACAGGGTCCTCTCTCCTGTAGAGTGTAAGCTCTTATGGGCAGGGTCCTCTCTCCTGTAGAGTGTAAGCTCTTATGTACAGGGTCCTCTCTCCTGTAGAGTGTAAGCTCTTATGGTCAAGGTCTTCTCTCCTGTAGAGTGTAAGCTCTTATGTACAGGTTCCTCTCTCCTGTAGAGTGTAAGCTCTTATGGACAAGGTTCTCTCTCCTGTAGAGTGTAAGCCCTTATGTACAGGGTTCTCTCTCCTGTAGAGTGTAAGCCCTTATGTACAGGGTCCTCTCTCCTGTAGAGTGTAAGCTCTTATGTACAGGGTCCTCTCTCCTGTAGAGTATAAGCTCTTATGGACAGGGTCCTCTCTCCTGTATAGTGTAAGCTCTTATGTACAGGGTCCTCTCTCCTGTAGAGTGTAATCTCTTATGTACAGGGTCCTCTCTCCTGTAGAGTGTAATCTCTTATGTACAGGGTCCTCTCTCCTGTAGAGTGTAAGCTCTTATGTACAGGGTCCTCTCTCCTGTAGAGTGTAATCTCTTATGTACAGGGTCTTCTCTCCTGTAGAGTGTAAGCTCTTATGGGCAGGGTCCTCTCTCCTGTAGAGTATAAGCTCTTATGTACAGGGTCCTCTCTCCTGTAGAGTGTAAGCTCTTATGTACAGGGTCCTCTCTCCTGTAGAGTGTAAGCTCTTATGGGCAAGGTCCTCTCTCCTGTAGAGTGTAAGCTCTTATGTACAGGGTCCTCTCTCCTGTAGAGTGTAAGCTCTTATGTACAGGGTCCTCTCTCCTGTAGAGTGTAAGCTCTTATGGGCAGGGTCCTCTCTCCTGTAGAGTGTAAGCTCTTATGTACAGGGTCCTCTCTCCTGTAGAGTGTAAGCTCTTATGGACAAGGTTCTCTCTCCTGTAGAGTGTAAGCCCTTATGTACAGGGTTCTCTCTCCTGTAGAGTGTAAGCCCTTATGTACAGGGTCCTCTCTCCTGTAGAGTGTAAGCTCTTATGTACAGGGTCCTCTCTCCTGTAGAGTATAAGCTCTTATGGACAGGGTCCTCTCTCCTGTATAGTGTAAGCTCTTATGTACAGGGTCCTCTCTCCTGTAGAGTGTAATCTCTTATGTACAGGGTCCTCTCTCCTGTAGAGTGTAAGCTCTTATGTACAGGGTCCTCTCTCCTGTAGAGTGTAATCTCTTATGTACAGGGTCCTCTCTCCTGTAGAGTGTAAGCTCTTATGGGCAGGGTCCTCTCTCCTGTAGAGTATAAGCTCTTATGTACAGGGTCCTCTCTCCTGTAGAGTGTAAGCTCTTATGTACAGGGTCCTCTCTCCTGTAGAGTGTAAGCTCTTATGTACAGGGTCCTCTCTCCTGTAGAGTGTAAGCTCTTATGGGCAGGGTCCTCTCTCCTGTAGAGTGTAAGCTCTTATGTACAGGGTCCTCTCTCCTGTAGAGTGTAAGCTCTTATGGGCAGGGTCCTCTCTCCTGTAGAGTGTAAGCTCTTATGTACAGGGTCCTCTCTCCTGTAGAGTGTAAGCTCTTATGGTCAAGGTCTTCTCTCCTGTAGAGTGTAAGCTCTTATGTACAGGTTCCTCTCTCCTGTAGAGTGTAAGCTCTTATGGACAAGGTTCTCTCTCCTGTAGAGTGTAAGCCCTTATGTACAGGGTTCTCTCTCCTGTAGAGTGTAAGCCCTTATGTACAGGGTCCTCTCTCCTGTAGAGTGTAAGCTCTTATGTACAGGGTCCTCTCTCCTGTAGAGTATAAGCTCTTATGGACAGGGTCCTCTCTCCTGTATAGTGTAAGCTCTTATGTACAGGGTCCTCTCTCCTGTAGAGTGTAATCTCTTATGTACAGGGTCCTCTCTCCTGTAGAGTGTAATCTCTTATGTACAGGGTCCTCTCTCCTGTAGAGTGTAAGCTCTTATGTACAGGGTCCTCTCTCCTGTAGAGTGTAATCTCTTATGTACAGGGTCTTCTCTCCTGTAGAGTGTAAGCTCTTATGGGCAGGGTCCTCTCTCCTGTAGAGTATAAGCTCTTATGTACAGGGTCCTCTCTCCTGTAGAGTGTAAGCTCTTATGTACAGGGTCCTCTCTCCTGTAGAGTGTAAGCTCTTATGGGCAGGGTCCTCTCTCCTGTAGAGTGTAAGCTCTTATGTACAGGGTCCTCTCTCCTGTAGAGTGTAAGCTCTTATGTACAGGGTCCTCTCTCCTGTAGAGTGTAAGCTCTTATGGGCAGGGTCCTCTCTCCTGTAGAGTGTAAGCTCTTATGTACAGGGTCCTCTCTCCTGTAGAGTGTAAGCTCTTATGGGCAGGGTTCTCTCTCCTGTAGAGTGTAATCTCTTATGTACAGGGTCCTCTCTCCTGTAGAGTGTAAGCTCTTATGTACAGGGTCCTCTCTCCTGTATAGTGTAAGCTCTTATGGGCAGGGTCCTCTCTCCTGTAGAGTGTAAGCTCTTATGTACAGGGTCCTCTCTCCTGTAGAGTGTAAGCTCTTATGGCCAGTGACCTCTTTTCTGTATAGTATAAGCTCTTATGTGGCCTTTCTCCTTTTATCTGAATGTGCTCACTTGTTTAGATTTTTTCTCATTTTACTTATTTATCATATGCAAAGTGCTGTAGAACACATGGCACCATTGTAACAGTACTTACTGTGGTTATTACAACGATAAAACGTCTATCTGCGAGTAGCTTCAGGGCATTCAGGACATACTAGAAATGTTGTATGTACAGCGTCACCTGGTGGTCACAAGTGGTATTGCAGCGATTGTACGTATAGTAGTTGTTTTTATTTAGCTTTTGGGGAGAGTGAATACCACTTTTTGTAAAAATATACCACATCATGGGTTAAACAACCTAACCGGTCAATAAGGGTCTAGCAGTACCTGGGTTCTGCCATTCGTCACTAACAAGCCGTATTTATTAGACAGATATAGGTAATAGCCATTTTTTTACTTTTCTGTGTGAATGATGTTGTTATGGCAATTTTATGGCTCCCCCGAAACCGAGTCATAGAGCAGAACAATAAGGACTCATATGTTACAGATTAGGTTGATCCTTCGCAGCACCGAGGAGGTTGTGCCGGGGCCCGGATAAGGATTTATTATACTGAAAGGTTCTTTATATTTTGCCTATAGTTTTCCTTTGCCGGGTGCACTTGGGAGGTGTCAGTATAAGTTCCTAAACAAAAAGTAATTTAATATTACTCTGGGCGAGCAACACCTACTTTATCATCCTGCCGGCTCGGTGCTAGATCCCAACTTATGCCGCCGCCTCGTGTAGACTGACTTGGCAGTGTGTCACCTAATTCCTCGCCATCTGCTCCATTTCATCAACTGCTATACGGCTGATGTAGATGGAAGATTGGTTTCTGAACAGCAAGGAGACGCTTATCTGTAATCTTGAGGAGTCTTAAAGGGGTATTCCAGTAAAAAAAAAAAATATATATATATATATATATATATATATATATTTTTTTTTTTTTTCATATCAACTGGCTCCAGAAACTTAAACAGATTTGTAAATGACTTCTATTAAAAAATCCTAATCCTTACAGTAGTTATTAGCTGCTGAAGTTGAGTTGTTATAAAGAGAGGAGAGTTATATAAGCATCCCTTTTGGCGGCCCCTTGAAGTAGACTTAGCTGATAATGGGGCCTTCAATCCGTAAAAGGGCTACGTTCTACTGATCTATAACATAACCAGCCTAAAACACTGTGTTTTTCAACCAGTGTGCCTGCAGCTGTTGCAAAACTATAGCTCCAAGCATGCCCGGACAGCCTTTGGCTGTCCGGGCATGCTGGGAGTTGTAGTTTTGTAACAGCTAGAGGCACGCTGCTTGGAAAACACTCATATAACACATATAATAGTGCCACCCATAATGCCTACATCAACTAGGGTACATATAATCACATAAAAGCGCTCTATAGATGCAGCCATGCACAGTGCTGCTTGTACAAACAGCACTTAAAGGGGTATTCCAGTTAAAAAAAAAATGTTTTCCTATTTTTTTTTTTTTTTTTACTGGCTCCAGAAAGTTAAACAGATTTGTAAATTACTTCTATTATAAAAATCTTAATCCTTCCAGTACTTATCAGCTGATGAAGTTAAGTTGTTCTTTTCTGTCTGACCACAGTGCTCTCTGCTGACACCACTGTCTGTCTCCGAAACTGTCCAGAGCAGGAGAGGTTTTGCTATGGGGATTTGCTTCTACTCTGGACAGTTCCTGAGACAGACAGAGGTGTCAGCAGAGAACACTGTGGTCAGACAGAAAAGAACAACTCAACTTCATCCGCTGATTAGTACTGGAAGGATTAAGATTTTTTTAATAGAAGTAATTTACAAATCTGTTTAACTTTCTGGAGCCAGTTGATATGAAAAAAAATGTTTTTTACTGGAATACTCCTTTAACCCCTTAAGGACTCAGCCCATTTTGGCCTTAAGGACTCAGACAATTTAATTTTTACGTTTTCATTTTTTCCTCCTCGCCTTCTAAAAATCATAACTCTTTTATATTTTCATCCACAGACTAGTATGGGGGCTTGTTTTTTGCGCAACCAGTTGTCCTTTGTAATGACATCACTCATTATATCATAAAATGTATGGCGCAACCAAAAAACACTATTTTTGTGGGGAAATTAAAACGAAAAACGCAATTTTGCTAATTTTGGAAGGTTTCGTTTTCACGCCGTACAATTTATGGTAAAAATGACGTGTGTTCTTTATTCTGAGGGTCAATACGATTAAATGATACCCATTATTATATACTTTTATATTATTGTTGCGCTTAAAAACTTTTCACAAACTTTTTAACCAAATTAGTACGTTTATAATCCCTTTATTTTGATGACCTCTAACTTTTTTATTTTTCCGTATAAGCGGCGGTATGGGGGCTCATTTTTTGCGCCATGATCTGTACTTTTTTTTGATACCACATTTGCATATAAAAAACTTTTAATAAATTTTTTATAATTTTTTTTAATAAAATGTATTAAAAAAGTAGGAATTTTGGACTTTTCTTTTTTTTTCGTTCACACCGTTCACCGTACGGGATCATTAACATTTAATTTTAATAGTTCCGACATTTACGCATGCGGCGATACCAAATATGTCTATAAAAAATGTTTTTTACGCTTTTTGGGGGTAAAATAGGAAAAAACGGACGTTTTACTTTTTTTATTGGGGGAGGGGATTTTTCACTTTTTTTTAACTTTTACTTTTAAATTTTTTTACATTTTTTTTTACACTTGAATAGTCCCCATAGGGGACTATTCATAGCAATACCATGATTGCTAATACTGATCTGTTCTATGTATAGGACATAGAACAGATCAGTATTATCGGTCATCTTCTGCTCTGGTCTGCTCGATCACAGACCAGAGCAGGAGACGCCGGGAGCCGGACGGAGGAAGGAGAGGGGACCTCCGTGCGGCGTTATGAATGATCGGATCCCCGCAGCAGCGCTGCGGGCGATCCGATCATTCATTCAAATCGCGCACTGCCGCAGATGCCGGGATCTGTATTGATCCCAGCACCTGAGGGGTTAATGGCGGACGCCCGCGAGATCAGCAGCCGGGATCAGCCGCGCATGACACGGGCATCGCTCCGATGCCCGCGGTTATGCACAGGACGTAAATGTACGTCCTGGTGCGTTAAGTACCACCTCACCAGGACGTACATTTACGTCCTGCGTCCTTAAGGGGTTAAGCAAGAGAATACAGAAAGAGGACACTAAGAAACAGCCTGTCAGGATCCTGGTTCAGAGCAGCAAGCTGAGCAAGATCCAGAGCTGGTAGCAGAAAAGCCCTCTGTAAGCAGTGAAGAGATACCTGAAGCTAGACTGACTTGATTTATAACCTGTGTCTATAAGCCTGAAACCCTTCCTTCACTGTCCCACAACAGGGCATCCTGAACTCACAGATAAAGGACCTTGGTATCCGTTTGCTGACATTTTGAGAGTTTCAGCCTACTTCAAGTAAAACTGTGGGGCGGACTTTGTAAGGTCCTCATCTACCTAATGCGCACCAGCTGAAGGTACCCAATGGCCGCTAGGGCAAAGATTTTGGTGGGCCACAGGTGTTATTGTGGGTGGTTAAGGCCTATATACATACTGCATTTGTCTGATTTTCTGCTATACTATACCATATTGTTTGGTATGTTATGCACGGTTGTTTTCCTTTATGCAATACAATTTTTGTTCCAAGGTAGCTTTGTGTTAGTTTCATTAGTCTCTCAGGGATGTCCCCAACTACAAAGTCATGGCAAAATCAAACTAACAAGTTAGTACTGAAACAAGGCAAGACTAAAATCGGATAAAGCTCAAGAGCCCAGCCGAGAGGCTTAGGAGGAAACAAATACCCCGCCTCAGGTCTATGCCTGTAACTCCTTACTGACCAGAATGTAATATGCAATCCCTGGCCGGGTGCAGTCATTACAGTATGGTAAAATGTTGTGTATGTATTCTGCTATGAATTGTTATGTAAGAGGTTCATGAGTGCACTTTGTTCAGTTGCCCTAGTTTTTAACTGTTCCCAAAATTACATGTGTGATACACTGGAATAAATGTGTGGTATGGGAATTACCCTAGGGGCAGATGGCATTAACCCCTTGTATTCGTGACGCCAGGGCGTGGTTTATCCACCTTTAGGTATACCGCTGGATTCTGGGCTAGGCACGAGTGCAATAATGACTCCAATGCCAAGTTACGGACAATGGTAGCTTTACTGAGTGACAGATGGTACAGTCTATACAGTGTAGCCGGACCCACGGAGGTGACCAGTGACTTCAGGGACCTTAACCCCTTAAGGACTCAGGGTTTTTCCGTTTTTGCACTTTCGTTTTTTCCTCCTTACCTTTTAAAAATCATAACCCTTTCAATTTTCCACCTAAAAATCCATATTATGGCTTATTTTTTGCGTCGCCAATTCTACTTTGCAGTGAAATTAGTCATTTTACCCAAAAATGCACGGCGAAACGGAAAAAAAAATCATTGTGAAACAAAATCGAAAAAAAACGCCATTTTGTACTTTTTGGGGGCTTCCGTTTCTACGCAGTGCATATTTTGGTAAAAATTACACCTTATCATTATTCTGTAGGTCCATATGATTAAAATGATACCCTACTTATATAGGTTTGATTTTGTCGCACTTCTGGAAAAAATCATAACTACATGCAGGAAAATTTATACGTTTAAAAATGTCATCTTCTGACCCCTATAACTTTTTTATTTTTCCATGTACAGGGCGGTATGAGGACTTATTTTTTGCGCCGTGATCTGAAGTTTTTATCGGTATGATTTTTGTTTTGATCGAACTTTTTGATCACTTTTTATTCATTTTTTAATGGTATAAAAAGTGACCGAAATACGCTTTTTTGGATTTGGAATTTTTTTGCGCGTACGCCATTGACCGTACGGCTTAATTAATTATATATTTTTATAGTTCGGACATTTACGCACGCGGCGATACCACATATGTTTATTTATTTTTTTTTTACACTGTTTTATTTTTTTTATGGGAAAAGGGGGGTGATTCAAACTTTTATTAGGGAAGGGGTTAAATGACCTTTATTAACACTTTTTTTTTACATTTTTTTTGCAGTGTTATAGGTCCCATAGGTCCTATAACACTGCACACACTGATCTCCTATGCTGATCACTGGCGTGTATTAACATGCCTGTGATTAGCATTATCGGCGCTTGACTGCTCCTGCCTGGATCTCAGGCACGGAGCAGTCATTCGTCGATCGGACACAGAGGAGGCAGGTAAGAGCCCTCCCGGTGTCCGATCAGCTGTTCGGGACGCCGCGATTTCACCGCGGCGGTCCCGAACAGCCCGACTGAGCAGCCGGGATACTTTCACTTTAGAAGCTGCGGTCAGCTTTGACCGCCGTTTCTAAAGGGTTAATACCGCACATCGCCGCGATTGGCGATGTGTGGTATTAGCCGCGGGTCCCGGCCGTTGATGAGCTCCAGGACCGAAGCGATATGATGCAGGATCGCGGCGCGATCCCGCTTCATATCGCGGGAGCCGGCGCAGGACGTAAATATACGTCCTGCGTCGTTAAGGGGTCAAAGCGTACCTGTCGCCAAAAAAACTTTTTATATTTTGTTAATCAATGTATTAGAAACAACTTTCTAATTACATGTGATTAACAAAAATGTATCTTTATATATATTTTTTTACTTGAAAAAAACGACCACTAGGGGTTTCCCTACATGTCCCGGCGCATAGAGTTCGGACTCATGCCGGCCTGGTAGCATGAGTCCGAAATCTCAGCGAAGCCGGACACTGAAGAGCACAGCGCAGCTCCCCGCCTGTCAATCAGACAGGCAGGAGCGAGTGCTGTGCCTGCAGAACGGGTGTTCCTGACATGGCCAGCCGCTTCATCTGGCCAAATGTCACTGTAGCGCAGGGCAGCACAGACGAGAATCGGGTCTTGTGCTCTCTGTGTCCCGAAGCAGTCATTCACTGTCCCGTAGTAGCAAGGCAGCACGTCGGGACACAGAGCACATCAGTCCCGATGTGCTGCTGTGCTACTACGGGACAATGAATGACTGCTTCGGGACACAGAGCGTACAAGTCCCGCAATGCTGCTGCGCTAACTCACCTTGCCGGGGAGATCTATTGTTATCTATGTTGGCTTTACATGTGCCTGCTGGTAGCGGCAATACGCCGGACCCAGCAGACACACTGCACACTGCAGCAATGTGTGCGGAGTACTCGCACATCGCGGCCGCTCTCCCTGCTCTGAGCTAGGCAGAGAGCTCCCGCAATGTGTGAGTATACTGCGACTCGCACATCGCAGTGTGCCTGCTGGTAGCGGTGTATTGCCGCTACCAGCAGGCATATGTAAAGCCAGCATAGAGCGGGCCTTCACCAGCGGATCTGCAGCATAAAATACGCTGAAAATCCGCATGTGTGAACGTACCCTTACACTCTGATGTTGAAGAGGGAGAAGGGCGGAAGTGCGGACTGACAGGCTTCAGATTACGTCAAGCCTGCTGGGCCGCTCCCCCTTCCTCCCTCGCTCACGGCAGGAGTCTGAGCAGCCACAGGGGATCAAAAAAAGGTATTTATATGGGGTTTTGGGTAAAAATATAGCCAGAGATAGAGTCAGCGAGAGTCAGGGACAGATTGGGGGGAGGGATTAGGGACAGCTTAGTTGATGATAGGTACACTTTAAGGGCTTGCTGGGACTTGCAGTGATTTTGGACAATTTAGTGCAGGCCACGTTGACTTGACAATGGATGACTGTGACTGACTTGACTGGAGACAGACTATGCTGTGACTTTAGTTACTTGTAGACTTGTAGCTTGTAGCTGCAGACTTGACTTGAGGCTCCTATGATTCCAGACTCTTAGGCTCGACTGCACCTCAGCAAAGACTCAGGAACTAAGAAAGAGAAGAGACTCCTACCAGGGCTTATATGGGGGAGACTCTGGTGGGGTCCCATTGGTCACCCTTAAGTCACCTGGTCACTGATACCTCCTGGGTAACAATCACATGACAACTCACATGACAACTCATGCAGGACTTGAAGATAGAAGGATCGCGGCACTCGATATGCTGAAACAAGTATTCTTTATTGAAACGTGGGAATACACAGACATCGGGAGTGGAGAGAGGAGGACAGGCCAACGACCGTTTCTCCGCACACTGCGGCTTCCACTGGACCTTGTGCCCGATGCCTGCTGAAATCGTTCAGCAGGCATCGCGGCATATCGCCCAGGGGGGTCATTATGCCCCCCATGTCGGCGTTGGCCGCAGATCGCTGGACAATTCAGTCCAGCGATCTGCGGCGATTCCGGGTCAATCGGGTCTCCAGTGACGGCCCCGAACAGCCAGAGCCTGCAGGGGTGAGGTGGCACTGGTGCCACCTCACGATCGCCCTGATTCGTCGGCCGGATTCCCGGCCGACCAATCAGGGCGCCTGCTGCGGGTGTCACTCCCGCACCCGCTCCGCCCCTCTTCCGGAGGACGTGAGCGGGTGCGGGACGTGCACCCCTGGTGCTGGGGACCCCGATCCCCGGCATTAATGTTGGGATCGGGGCCCCAGGAGCGACGACGGTGGCGGCGGGACTGACCTGCAGCGTCGATCAAGCAGCAGCAGGAGGTGAGTGACAGCCTCCTGCTGTTGCTTAGCAACAGCTCCCAGCATGCAAAAAGGGCATGCTGGGAGCTGTAGATATGCAACAGGAGGAGGCAGACCACCACAACTCCCAGCTTTCCCTTATGGGCATGCTGGGACTTATGGTTTTGCAACAGCTGGAGGTACATTCTTTCTATGGAAAAGTGTACCTTCAGCTGTTGTGTAACTACAACTCCCAGCTTGCACAAACAGCTAAAGTGCATGCTGGGAGTTGTAGTGGTGCATATGCTGGTTGCATAACTACGACTCCCAGCATGCCCGTTGGCTGTCGGTGACTGCTGAGAGTTGTAGTTTTGCAACAGCTGAAGGCACACTGAGTGAAGTAGCAAACCAGTGTGTCTCCAGCTGTTGCATAACTACAATCCCCAGCATCCCCAGCCAAAGTAGTATGCCTCCCGCTGTTGCATAACTACAACACCCAGCATGCCCTTCCGCTGTCCGTACATGCTGGGGGTTGTAGCTTTTGCAACAGCTGAAGGCACACTGGTTGCAAAACACTGAGTTTGTTGCCAAACTCGGTGTTTCACAACCAGTGTGCCTCCAGCTGTTGCAAAACTACAACTCCCAGCATGCACTGATAGACCGTACATGCTGGGAGTTGTAGTTTTGCAACAGCTGGATGTCGTCCCCCCCAATGTGAATGTACAGGGTACACTTACATGGGTGGAGGTTTATAGTAAGTATCCGGCTGCAAGTTTGAGCTGCGGCAAATTTTCTGCCGCTGCTCAAACTGCCAGCGAGAAACTACTTTGAACCCCCGCCCGTGCGACTGTACCCTAAAAACACTACACTACCACAAAACAAAATAAAAAGTAAAAAATACTACATACACACATACCCCTACACAGCCCCCCTCCCCTCCCCAATAAAAATGAAAAACGTCTGGTACGTCACTGTTTCCAAAACGGAGCCTCCAGCTGTTGCAAAACAACTACTCCCAGTATTACCAGACAGCTACTGACTGTCCAGGCATGCTGGGACTTTTACAACAGCTGGAGGCACGCTGTTTGGGAATCACTGGCGTAGAATACCCCTATGTCCACCCCTATGCAAGTCCCTAATTTAGGCCTCAAATGCGCATGGCGCTCTCACTTTGGAGCCCTGTCGTATTTCAAGGCAACAGTTTAGGGTCACATATGGGGTATCGCCATACTCGGGAGAAATTGTGTTACAAATTTTGGGGGGTATTTTCTGCTATTACCCTTTTTAAAAATCTAAAATTTTTGGGAAACCAACATTTTAGGTTAAAATTGTTCCCCGAGGGGTCTAGTTTCCAAAATAGTATGCCATGTGTTTTTTTTTTTTGCTGTCCTGGCACCATAGGGGCTTCCTAAATGCGGCATGCCCACAGAGCAAAATTTGCTTTCAAAAAGCCAAATGTGACTCCTCCTCTTCTGAGACCTGTAGTGCGCCAGCAGAGAACTTCTCATCCCCATATGGGGTGTTTTCTGAATCGGGAGAAATTAGGCTTCAAATTTTTGGGGGTATTTTCTGCTATTACCCTTTTAAAAAATGTAAAAATTTTGGGAAACCAAGCATTTTAGGTAAAAAAATTTTTTTTTTTTACATATGCAAAAGTCGTGAAACACCTGTAGGGTATTAAGGTTCACTTTACCCCTTTTTACGTTCCCCGAGGGGTCTGGTTTCCAAAATGGTATGTCATGTGTTTTTTTTTTGCGGTTCTGGCACCATAGGGGCTTCCTAAATGCGGCATGCCTCCCAAAAACCATTTGTCGCTCCTTCCCTTCTGAGCCCTCTACTGCGCCCGCGGAACAATTAACATAGACATATGAGGTATGTCCTTACTCGAGAGAAATTGGGTTTCAAATACAAGTAAAAATTTTCTCCTTTTTACCCCTTGCAAAAATTAAAAAATTGGGTCTTCAAGAACATGCGAGTGTAAAAAATGAAGATTGTGAATTTTCTCCTTCACTTTTCTGCTATTCCTGTGAAACATCTAAAGGGTTAATACACTTACTGAATGTCATTTTGAATACTTTGGGGGGTGTAGTTTTTATAATGGGGTCTTTTATGGGGTATTTCTAATATGAAGACCCTTCAAATCCACTTCAAACCTGAACTGGTCCATGAAAAATAGCTAGTTTGAAAATGTTGTGAAAAATTTCCAAATTGCTGCTGAACTTTGAAGCCCTCTGGTGTCTTCCAAAAGTAAAAACTCATAAATTCTATGATGCAAACATAAAGTAGACATATTGTATATGTGAACCCAAAAATGTTTTATTTTGAATATCCATTTTCCTTACAAGCAGAGAGCTTCAAAGTTAGAAAAATGCTACATTTTCATTTTTTTCATCAAATTTGGGGATTTTTCACCAAGAAAGGATGCAAGTTACCATAAAATTTTACCACTAAAATAAAGTAGAATATGTCACGAAAAAACAATCTCAGAATCAGAATGATAACTAAAAGCATTCCAGAGTTATTAATGTTTAAAGTGACAGTGGTCAGAATTGCAAAAAACGCTCTGGTCCTTAAGGTGTAAAATGGCCTGGTCCTTAAGGGGTTAAACAAAGTATATTAGAAATCTTTTTTATTTACCATAAGGAGTGCAATAGCTAAAATTAGTTTTCATGAGAGTGACCATTACCAACCTTCCAAACACGCCCAGTGCACCGGTTAACCCTTGGATCACTGGGAGGTGTAGGTCGCATACTAAAGCTTACACAGGTTACAGAATATACAAGTGTTCTCATATAAAAAAAACTTTTTGTGCAAAATAGATATCATAAAAACAGCAAACACAGGAAGGGGAGAGAGACGGCTGGAAGTCTCCAAATCCCTACACTGTGCGTGGAAGACATGTATTTTATAACTCAGCACCCAACATTAAAATAGTCTATGCAGTAGGGGAGGAAAACATACCGTATTTTTCGTCCTATAGGACGCACCGGCGTATAAGACGCACCCAATTTATAGGTGCAAAATCTAAAAAAAGAAAGATTTTGAACCCAATAGTGGTCTTCAACCTGCGGACCTCCAGATGTTGCAAAACTACAACTCCCGGCATGCTGTTGGCTGTCCGGGCATGCTGGGAGTTGTAGTTTTGAAACATCTGGAGGTCCGCAGATTGAAGACCACTGCATAGGAGGTAATACTCACGTGTCCCTGCCGCTCCGGACCCGTCACCGCTGCCCTGGATGTCGCTCCATCGCTGTCCCCGTCGCTCCGGAACGTCTCTGCTGCCGGCCGGGTATCCTCGCTCTCTATCGCCGCCATCACGTCGTTACGCACGCCAACGCACGTACGTGATGACGAGGAAGGAGAGCGCCGGCCATACAGGGGATCCCTTGAACGGAGAAGACATCGAGGAGGCAGGTAAGGTCCCTCCCGGTGTCCTGTAAGCACTAACCCGGCTATTCAGTTTGATCGCCGCGTCTGAAGGGTTAATACAGGGCATCACCGCGATCGGTGATGTCCTGTATTAGCCGCGGGTCCCGGCCGTTGATGGCCGCAGGGACCGCCGCGATAGGGGTGTATTCGCCGTATAAGACGCACCGACTTTTTCCCCCCAGTTTTGGGGAAGAAAAAGTGCGTCTTATACGGCGAAAAATACGGTACATATCACACTATCTACTCAGTATATTGAAATCCTTACGTTCATTAATTCCCAAATTTCCTAACGCTTCTGTTTTGAGAATAATGGATGTTTCTTGTTTTAAAAGTGCACGGTCTTTGTTCCCTCCTCCTATCAGATTATGAATCCGAACCAATCCCATGAAGGACATAGATTTAATGTCACCTCCATGGCATGAACCTTGGGCCCTTACCAGTGACTATAGATCTAGCATGTACTGAAAATTGGGAATTAATGGCTCTGATGGTCTAACCTATATAAAAGCGGCCACAAGGGCATTTTATGGCACAGCCCACCAACTTAGTCCGGCATGTAATGTGCTGTTTAACCCTCCAACTTTCCCCTTCCAACTGTACTTCTTGGCCTGGGGACATGAAGTTACACCAGTGGCAGGAGCCACATTCCCTTCGGGTTGTATCTAGACATCCAATCATCTTGGGTCGTGTTCACATGACCTTTAATTAACTTATCCCTGAGATTTGGGCTCCTGCGGAACGTGACCAAGGGCTTTTTCTTGACCATGTCCCGCAGGTGCTCATCTTGCGCAAGAACATACCAATTTTTATGTATAGCTCTTCTCAAAGTAGCTTCCACAGGGCTATACTCGAAAGAAAATACACAACATTTTTCTTGATCAGATCAGACTTTATCTTACTTGTAGACTCGTAGTTTGTGGCTGCAGACCTGACTTGACGCCTCCTATGGCTCCAGTCACACTCTTGGGTTCGACTGCACCTCAGCAAAGACTCTACGAGAGAAGAGACTCCTCCCAGGGCTTTTATGGGGAGACTCTGGTGGGGTCCCATTGGTCACCCTTAAGTCACCTGGTCACTGATACCTCCTGGGTAACAATCACATGACAACTGGTGATCACATGTTAACCTTTCTTAAAGCTACAACATTCTTATATACATAACATAGGGGATAATATACAATTACAGTAGAACATATGAGGGGGGGGGGGCAGGGGACACTGCAGGGAGGCTGCCTGACAGGGCAGCAAGGGTACGGGGTAATAACTCCCATACTGGGCCACCACATAAGCAATCCAGGAGGAGTGACTTTGGAGTGGGGGGGAGGGGGGTTCTTATTTTTGTATGCACCTAACAATGATCAGAGCTGTTTTCCATTAACACAGATTACAATGGGCCAGATGTGCTGCCACCTGCATTCAGTTTAGAACATTTCCTTGGGATACACAGATGATGTAGCTGAAAATATCTATGATATTACTATGATGGATTTTATGCTGAGGTTTTGTGAATTTTATATGATGAAGAACCTACTGAGAGATCTATATTAGGCCTCGTGTATCACACTGAGTACGAAAGTTTTTTGTCCAAATGTGATCATTTGGCCCATTCTACCTGTGTGCTGATCTAACCGAGCTTCACCAGCCCAGGTCTTAGTCTCTGTATTGACTTGAATATACTGCAGCCAACTATATCTTTGACTTATAACTTGGTATCTTACTTTGGACCTCCACCTACTCATCAGAAAATCCAGTAAACCCAACAACAAATGGGTCCACATAGACTTTGTTACAACCAGCTAACTTCTCTAGGTGCTACTCTACAAAGACACCACCTGGTCACTTCTTAAAGGGCCATCATGGTAAATACGTCTTACTCCAGCCAATGCTATTGTCCCCAAGCATTAAAAGGGTCTTTCTCATAGTACTTTATGCCTGATGAGTTCCAGTTGGTTCTAGTCTGAACTCTGCCAACCTTGACTTGCCAACCTGGACCTTTGCTACATCCAACTACGACTCCTGCCTGCTGGCTTGGTACTGCAAAGACTATTCATGGGTAGCAACCTAGGGAATCCTTGCGAGAAAGACCAAACCTCCCTGCAGGGGTTAAGGCTGAATAATGCACAATGCACAGTCAGTCATTACTACAATTTCTATACATTGCAGTGGCCACATACCCACTCAATTATATTTTTCCATTCAAATTTTGTATTGACTAGAACTAATTTCTTCTGCCTGCAACTGACTATAGATTTTATATAACTTTCCACTTTTCTTTGAACTTCTACAAGGGATGTTCAAAAGGTTTCCGCACTCTCTAAACTCTTCACAAACGGGGATGCCAGACGGACACAGAACGGTGCGGTTACAGCCTGTGGTCTGAAGAAGCACCTAGTCAGGCGTGAAACGACTGTAACCACACCATTCTGTGTCCGTCTGTGACTTTGCCGACTAGTTATTCTATTCTGTTTTATGTAGAGCTCCCACGGATATATTTTTTCTTGCATTTATTATAGTCTTTCTAAGGACTGCATTCTTTTTACAGTGTAGTCACATTTCCTTTTTTTTTTGTTTTTGATGCGTCACATGACACGCTAAGACACGCCTACTCTCCCTGTTTTCAAAGAAAATATGAAAGGTCTCTTGTTTTATACTGTCATGGGTTTCTTAACCTGAGGATCTAATAAGGAACATCCATCCCTACTTGTAGGATATAAGATGGCCATACACATTACATAACTGTCACCCAGACACTCATATGGCTTTGCTTGGCTGAGTGTTGTGCTTTCAGTAGAGAGGGAGGGGTAAGCTGCTTCCAAACTCCTCCTTGAGGACATCTCCTGACATCTGCTGTCTGGGAAGAGTTAAGGGTCCCTCACACAAATTATTTGGTTAATCCTGTCCTGACAAAGTGGGTAGGTTCGGCCTACATTTATTTAATGTGTATGACCAGCTTTAGTATGGAAAAATATAAGGTTTCCCTCAGTTCTATACCAGAGTTGAGACAGCAAAAATCCCTACTGGGCAAATGGTCCTTAAACATAATCACTAGAGACCCAAAAATCCAGCTCATGCTATTTCAATTGGATACGTCATAGACATCTAACAGCAGGGAGACCCCACCAAACTCAACAATAAGTGAGTCCACATAGTCATTTAAAAAAGTAATCATACCTGTAGGACAGGTTCCTTGTCAACTTTGTTGGGGCTCCCTGGGAGTTTAAAGGGGTATTCCAATAAAAAAAATGTTTTCATATAAAACTTGCTCCAGAAAGTTAAACAGATTTGTAAATTACTTCTATTAAAAAAATCTTAATCCTACCAGTACTTATCAACTGCGGAAGTTGAGTTGTTCTTTTGATATGAAAAGGAGTACCCCTTTAATAACACATCAATGAGTTGTTGGAAAACGCCTTTAACCACTTAAGGACCAATGGCGTACCTGTGGACCAGGATGCCTGCTGAAATGATTCCTGAGTCCCCCCCATGTCGGCGATTGCCGCAAATCGCCGATCAATTCAAATCGGCGATTTGCGGTGACCCAGAATAAAGGGTGATTGATTCTGTCTCGGACTGCACCAATCCCTCTTGCCCAGCAGGAGTGAGGTGGCACCATGTCACCTCACGATCGGCATGATTAGTTGGCCGGACCGGAGGTGTGGGGAGGCTCACCTGGGGTCCGGTGCGGCGGCAGTCCTGAGCGACTGCGGTCTCGAACGGCGGCGGTTGCCTCCTGAGGCAGAGGTCCAGAGGTCTGTGGTAGAGCGATCAACAGCAGGAGGAAAGCGCTGTTTGCCTCCTGCTGTTGCTTAGCAATAACACCCAGCATGCACAGCATGCTGGGAGTTGTAGTTTTGCAACAGCTAGAGGCACAACTGCAACTCCCAGCATGCCCTTTGGCTGTCTGGGCATGCTGGGAGTTGTAGTTGTGCAACAGCTGGAAGCACACTTTTTCTATGAAAAAGTGTGCCTTCAGCTACTACATCTCCCACTATGTACAGACAGCCAAAAGCATGCTGGGAGTTGTAGTAGTGTGCCACCAGCGGTTGCAAAACTACAACGCTCAGCATGCCCTTCGGCTGGCAATGCATGCTGAGAGTTGTAGTTTTGCAACAGCTGCTGGCAGAATGGTTGTGAAACACAGAGTTTGTTACCAGTGTGCCTCCAGCTGTGGCAAAACTACAACTCCCAGCATGCACTGACAGACCGTACATGCTGGGTGTTGTAGTTTTGCAACAGCTGGAGGCACACTGGTTGCGAAACACTGAGTTAAGTAACAAACTCTCAGTGTTTCATAACCAGTGTGCCTTCAGCTGTTGCAAAACTACAACTCATCCAGCATCCACGGTCTGTCAATGCATGCTGGGAGTTGTAGTTTTGCAACAGCTGGAGGTCTGTACACCCCTCCCATGTGAATGTACAGGGTACATTCACACGGGCGGGGGTTTCCAGCGGGTTTCCAGCTTCAAGTTTGAGCTGTTGCAAATTTTCCGCTGCAGCTCAAACTCCCAGCGTGAAACTCGCTGTGAACCCCCGCCCCTGTGAATGTACCCTAAAAACACTACACTACACAAAATAAAAAGTAAAACACTGCATATACGCATCCTTACCCGCCAATAAAAATCAAAAACGTCTCGTACGGCGCTGTTTCCAAAACAGAGCCTACAGCTGTTGCAAAACAACAACTCCCAGTATTGCTGGACAGCCATTGACTGTCCAGGCATGCTGGGAGTCTTGCAACAGCTGGAGGCACCCTGTTTGGGAAACACTGCGGTAGAGTAATTTTGGTATCGGAGGCAAGTCTAATTCTTGCATACAAGTCCACCCCTGTGCAAATCCCTAATTTAGGCCTCAAATGCGCATGGCGCTCTCTCACTCCGGAGCCCCGTCGTATTTCAGGGCAACAGATTAGTACCATATATGGGGTATTTCCTTACTCTGGAGAAATTGCGTTACAAATTTTGAGGGATTTTTCTCCTTTTAGCCCTTATGAAAAGGTAAAGTTGGGGTCTACACCAGCATGTAAAAATTTTTACACTAACATGCTGGTGTTGCCCCATACTTTTCATTTTCACAAGAGGTAAAAGGAAAAAAAGCCCCCCAAAATTTGTAATGCAATTACTCCTGAGTACGGAAATACCCAATATGAGGACGTAAAATGCTCTGCGGGCGCACAACAAGGCTTAGGAGTGAGAGTGCACCATCTAAACTGGTGATTTGCACAGGGGTGGCTGATAGTTACAGCAGTTCTGACATAAACGCAAAAAAACACACCCACATGTGACCCCATTTTAGAAACTACACCCCTCATGGAATGCATCTAGGGGTATAGTGAGCCTTAACACCCCACAGATGTTTGACAAATTTTCGTTAAATTTGGACATGAAAAATTAGATTTTTTTTTTCACAAAAATGCTGGTGTTACTCCAAATTTTTCATTTTTACAAGGGGTAATAGGAAAAAGCCCCCCAAAATTTGTAACCCATTTCTTCTGAGTATGGAAATACCCCATATGTGGATATGAAGTGCTCTGCTGGGGGTGTACTACAGAGCTCAGAAGAGAGGGAGCGCCATTGAGCTTTTGGAGAAAGAATCTGGCTGAAATTGAAGGCCATGTGCGTTTACAAAGCCCTCATGCTGCCAGAAGAGTGAACCCTCCCCCACACATGTGACCCCATTTTGGAAACTACACCCCTCACGGAATATAACAAGGGGTGCATTTACACCCCACAGGTGTCTGACAGATTTTTTGAACAGTGGTCCGTGAAAATGAAAAATTTAATTTTTCATTTGCACAGCCCACTGTTCCAAAGATCTGTCAAACACCAGTGGGTTGTAAATTCCTCACTGTACCCCTTATTACATTCTGTGAGGGGTTTAGTTTCCAAAATGGGGTCACATGTGGGGGGTCCACTGTTTTGGCACCACGGGGGGTCTTTGTAAATGCACATGGCCCCCGACTTCCATTCCAACCAAATTCTCTCTCCAAAAGCCCAATGGCGCTCCTTCTCTTCTGAGCATTGTAGTTCACCCGCAGAGCACTTTACAACCACCTATGGGGTATTTCCTTACTCAGAAGAAATGGGGTTGCACATTTTGGTGGGCTTTTCTCCTATTGCCCCTTGTGAAAATTAGAAATTTAAGGTAACACCAACATTTTAGTGAAATAAAATTTCATTTTAATTTTCAAGTTGAATTTGTCAAACACCTGTGGGATGTAAAGGCTTACTGTACCCCTTGTTACATTCCTTGAGGGGTGTAGTTTCCCAAATAGTGTGCCATATGTTTTTTTGTTTTTCTGTTCTGGCACCATGGGGCTTCCTAAATGTGACATGCCCCCAAAAACTATTTCAGAAAAATTTGCTCTCCAAAATCCCTATGTCGCACTTTCCCTTCTGAGCCCTCTAGTGCACCCACAGAACACTTGACATACACATATGGGGTATTTCCTTACTCAAGAGAAATAAGGTTAGAAATTTTAGGGGACATTTTCTCCTATCACCCCTTGTGAAAATTAACAATTTGGGATAACACCAGCATTTTAGTGAAAACATTTTTTTTTTTCATTTTCATGTCCCATTTTCACAAACTTTCATTAATCACCTCTGGAGTGTTAAAACTCACTATACCCCTTGTTACCTTCCTTGAGGGGTGTAGTTTCCCAAATAGTATGCCATGTAGTGTTTTTTTTTCTTTGCTGTTCTGGCACCATGGGGGCTTCCTAAATGCAACATGCCCCCCCCCCCCCCCCAAAAAAAAAAACATTTCAGCAAAATTCGCTCTCCAAAATCCCATTGTCGCGCCTTCTTTTCTGAGTCCTCTAGTGCACCCACAGGGCACTTTACATCCAAATATGAGGTATTTTCTTACTCAAGAGAAATTGGGTTACACATTTTGGTGGGTATTTTCTCCATTTATCCCTTGTAAAAATGAAAAAAAAAAATGGGTTTACAAGAACATGTTAGTGTAAAAAATCAAGAGTTTGAATTCTCTCCTCCATTTTGCTGCTATTCCTGTGAAACACTTAAAGGGTTAACAAACTTTCTGAATGTCATTTTGAATACTTTGAGTGCAGTTTTCATAATGGGGTCCATTATGGGGTATTTCTACCATTAAGACCCTCAAATTTACTTCTAAATTGAACTGGTCCCGAAAAATTCAGATTTAGAAATTTTCATGAAAAATTGGAAAATTGCTGCTAAACTTTGAAGCCCTCTAATATCTTCAAAAAGTAAAAATATGTCAACTTTATGATGCAAACATAAAGTAGACGTATTTTATATGTGAATCAATATGTAACTTATTTGGTATGTCTATTTTCCTTACAAGCAGAGAGCTTAAAAGTTATTAAAATGCAACATTTTCAATTTTTTCATGAAATTTTTGAATTTTTTTACCAAGTAGTGATGCAAGTATCGAAGAAAATTTTCCACTATATTAAAGTAGAATAGGAAAAAACTATCTCGGAATCAAATTCATAAGTAAAAGCATCCCAGAGGTATTAATGCTTAAAGTGACAGTGGTCAGATGTGCAAAAAATGCTCTGGTCCTTTAGGTGAAAATGGGCTTATGGCTTAAGGACCCAGGGTGTATGGATACGCCCTCACACCCTGGGCCTTAAGGACCCAGGGCGTATCCATACGCCCTGACGTTTTCCGGTCTCTGCCGCGCGCCGGGCAGAGATCGGAACCGGATGCCTGCTGAAATGCTTCAGCAGGCATCCAGGGCAAACGCCGAAGGGGGCCATGTAGGCCCCCCATGTCGGCGATCGCCGCAAATCGCAAGGGAAATCGCCCTTGCGATCTGCGGCGATACCGGGCTGATCTGGTCTCTGGGATCCGACAGCCCGGTAATTTTACATGATCCCGGCTGTCACAGACAGCCAGGACCATGCTAATGTATAGGAGCGAGGTGGCAAGCCGGCCAACTCCTCCTATCCCCTGCGATCTGTCGGTTAGTTAACCGACCAATTGCAGGGGGGGGGGGGCGGTTACTTCCTCCCGCCCTGCCCGGTCCCTGGAAGTCCGGAGAGGACGGGAGGAAGACCGGAGGACGCGGCGGGGGACGGGGGAGTGCTGGGGCCCGGCCCCGGTACTTACCTCGTCCCTGAAGACCCGGATCCCGGCGATGAAGACGGCGGCAGCGGCGACAGTTGAGTTGATCTTCAGCCGTGGTCGGGCCCTTTACAGCAATGCACGTCGCCGTAAAGCGACTTGCATTGCTGTAATGGGACCCTGTAAACTACAACTCCCAGCATGCCCAGACAGCCCTTGGTGTCTGGGCATGCTGGGAGTTGCAGTTTTGCAACATCTGGAGGTCCACAGTTTTGGAACCACTGTGCCCTTCCAGATGTTGCAAAACTACACATCCTCAGCATGCCCTTACTGTCCAGGCACGCTGGGAGTTGTAGTTCTGTAACATCTGGCCCTTCAGATGTTGCAGAACTACAACTCCCAGCATGCCTGGACAGTTTTGGCATGGAGTTGTAGTTTTGCAACATCTGGAAGGGCACAGATTGGGAACCACTGTATTAGTGGTCTGCAAACTGTAGTCCTCCAGATGTTGCAAAACTACAACTCCAAGCATGCTGGGAGTTGTAGTTGGGCAACATCTGGCTCTAAAGATGTTGCCGAACTACTACTTCCAGCATGCCTGAGAATGTTTGGGAGTTGTGGTTTTGCAACAACTGGAGGCACACTGGTTGGGAAACATTGTCTATTTCCTAACTCAGTGTTTCCCAACCCGTGTGCCTCCAGCTGTTGCAAAACTATAACTACCAGCATGCACTGATAGACTGTGCATGCTGGGAGTTGTAGTTTTTGCAACAGCTGGAGGTCCCCCCCTGTGAATGTACAGGGTACATTCACATGGGCAGGGGGCTTGCAGTGAGTATCAGGCTGCAAGTTTGCGATGCAGCAAATTTTGCGCGGCAGCTCAAACTCACAGCGGGAAACTCGCCGTAATCCCCCGCCCATGTGACTGTACCCTAAAAACACTACACTACACTACACTAACACAAAATAAAATAAAAAGTAAAAAACACTACATATACACATACCCCTACACAGCCCCCTCCCCAATAAAAATGAAAAACGTCTGGTACGCCACTGTTTCCAAAATGGAGCCTCCAGCTGTTGCAAAACAACAACTCCCAGTATTGCTGGACAGTATTGCAACAGCTGGAGGCACCCTGTTTGGGAATCACTGGCGTAGAATACCCCTATGTCCACCCCTATGCAAATCCCTAATTCACGCCTCAAATGCGCATGGTGCTCTCACTTTGGAGCCCTGTCGTATTTCAAGGCAACAGTTTAGGGTCACATATGGGGTATCGCCGTACTCAGGAGAAATTGCCTAACAAATTTTGGGGGGCTTTTTCTCCTTTCACCCCTTAATAAAATGTGAAGTTGGGGTCTACACCAGCATGTTAGTGTAAAAAAATTAATTGTTTACACTAACATGCTGGTGTTGCCCTATACTTTTCATTTTAACAAGAGGTAAAAGGGAAAAACTCCCCCCAAAATTTGTAATGCAATTTCTCCCAACTACGGAGATACCCCATATGTGGGCGCAAAGTGCTCTGGGGGCGCACAACAAGGCCCAGATGGGAGAGTGCGCCATGTACATTTGAGAGGATTTGCTCAGGGGTGGATGATTGTTACAGCGGTTTTGACAAACGCAAAAAAAACAAAACCCCACATGTGACCCCATTTCAGAAACTACACCCCTCACGGAATGTAATGAGGGGTGCAGTGAAAATTTACACCCCACTGGTGTCTGACAGATCTTTGGAACAGTGGGCTGTGCAAATTAAAAATTTCGTACAGCCCATTGTTCCAAAGATCTGACAGACACCAGTGGGGGTAAATGCTCACTGTACCCCTTGTTACATTCCTCAAGGGGTCTATTTTCCAAAATGGTATGCCATGTGTTTTTTTTTTTTGCTGTTCTGGCCCCATAGGGGCTTCCTAAATGCGACATGCCCCCCTGAGCAAAATTTGCTCTCAAAAAGCCAAATATGACTCCTTCTCTTCTGAGCATTGTAGTTTGCCCGTAGTGCACTTCAGGTCAACTTATGGGGTACCTCCATACTCAGAAGAGATGGGGTTTCAAATTTTGGGGGGTATTTTTTGCTATTAACCCTTGCAAAAATGTGAAATTTGGGGGGAACACCCATTTTAGTGAATTTTTTTTTCTTTTTTACGTATGCAAAAGTCGTGAAACCCCTGTGGGGTATTAAGGCTCACTTTATTCCTTGTTACGTTCCTCAAGGGGTCTAGTTTCCAAAATGGTATGCCATGTGTTTTTTTTTTTTTTTTTGCTCTCCTGGCACCATAGGGGCTTCCTAAATGCAACATGCCCCCCAAAAACCATTTTAGAAAAACGTACTCTCCAAAATCCCCTTGTCACTCCTTCGGTTCTGAGCCCTCTACTGCGCCGCCGAACACTTTACATAGACATATGAGGTATCTGCTTACTCGAGAGAAATTGGGCTACAAATATAAGTATACATTTTCTCCTTTTACCCCTCGTAAAAATTCAAAAATTGGGTCTACAAGAACATGCGAGTGTAAAAAATGAAGATTGTGAATTTTCCTGCTATTCCTGTGAAACCCCTAAAAAAATTAAAATATTTTGACTATCCATTTTCCTTACAAACAGAGAGCTTCAAAGTTAGAAAAATGCCAAATTTTCTAATTTTTCATAAAATGTTCACATTTTTCACCAAGAAAGGATGCAAGTTACAATTTAGGAAGCCCCTATGGTGCCAGAACAGCAAAAAAAACACATGCTATACCATTTTGGAAACAAGACCTCTTGAGGAACGTAACAAGGAATTAAGTGAGCCTTAATACCCCACATGTGTTTCACGACTTTTGCATATGTAAAAAAATAAAATTAAATTTCACTAAAATGTGTGTTTCCCCCCAAATTTCACATTTTTGCAAGGGTTAATAGCAGAAAATACCCCCCAAAATTTGTAACCCCATCTCTTCTGAGTATGGAGGTACCCCATAAGTTGACCTGAAGTGCACTACGGGCGAACTACAATGCTCAGAAGAGAAGGAGTCATATTTGGCTTTTTGAGATCAAATTTTGCTCGGGGGCATGTCCCATATAGGAAGCCCCTATGGTGCCAGGACAGCAAAAAATACCCACATGGCATACCATTTTGGAAACTAGACCCCTTGAGAAACGTAACAAGGAATTAAGTGAGCCTTAATACCCCACACGGGTTTCACGACTTTTGCATACGTAGAAAAAAAAATTTCATTAAAATGGGTGTTTCCCCCCAAATTTCACATTTTTGCAAGGGTTAATAGCAAAAAATACCCCCCAAAATGTGAAACCTCATCTCTTCTGAGTATGGAGGTACCCCATAAGTTGACCTGAAGTGCACTACGGGCGAACTACAATGCTCAGAAGAGAAGGAGTCATATTTGGCTTTTTGAGAGCAAATTTTGCTCGGGGGGGGGGGGGGGGGGGGATGTTGCATTTAGGAAGCCCCTATGGTGCCAGTACAGCAAAATAACCCCCACATGGCATACCATTTTGGAAACTAGACCCCTAGAGGAACGTAACAAGGGGTACAGTGAGCATTTACCCCCCACTGGTGTCTGTCAGATCTTTGGAACAGTGGTCTGTACAACATTTTTAATTTGCACAGCCCACTGTTCCAAAGATCTGTCAGACACCTGTGGGGTGTAAATTCTCACTGCACCCCTTATTACATTCTGTGAGGGGTGTAGTTTCCAAAATGGGGTCACATGTGGGGTTTTGTTTCATTTGCGTTTGTCAAAACCGCTGTAACAATCAGCCACCCCTGTGCAAATCATCTCAAATGTACATGGCGCACTCTCCCTTCTGGGCCTTGTTGTGCGCCCCCAGAGCACTTTGCGCCCACATATGGGGTATCTCCGTAGTCGGGAGAAATTGCATTACAAATGTTGGGGGGCTTTTTTTCCCTTTTACCTCTTGTCAAAATGAAAAGTATAGGGCAACACCAGCATGTTAGTTATATAAACCAATAAATTGAGGCCAAAAACAAACAAGGTATAAACCACTGTTCGGTGCCCAAAGATACTAGAGAACCTCTATAGATGCACCAAACTGACACAGTATTATGAGTAAATATAAATCTTTATTATAATCAGATAAGATAAAACATGATAAAAAATCAGCAGCAGTTAGAAAGAAAACGACTCCGAACACAGATATTAAATAATGTCCAATAGGCACATGGAATGGCACATAAATATAGGTATACAATACTCAATGAAAAGTGGACTTATAAGCAAGCCACAATACATATATATATATAAAGAATACACCTAAAGGTGCCTAAGTAAACCCAGTACACTAATGTAAACAAAAAGGACATATAAAGAAGTGTAGCTAGTATAGTGTCATTTGCCCAGTGCTATCGGCAGTATGAATACAGGGAGACAAGGATGTTGACCATACATATCTGAGGGGAAACAAACCACCTCGGTAAAAGTTGGAGCATCGGTTGTCCCTGAAAAAAGTTTTATTAAACATATAAGACTGTCCATGCACCTAGGTGCGTGCGTGCTAGGTGCATGGACAGTCTTATATGTTTAATAAAACTTTTTTCAGGGACAACCGATGCTCCAACTTTTACCGAGGTGGTTTGTTTCCCCTCAGATATGTATGGGCAACATCCTTGTCTCCCTGTATTCATACTGCCGATAGCACTGGGCAAATGACACTATACTAGCTACACTTCTTTATATGTCCTTTTTGTTTACATTAGTGTACTGGGTTTACTTAGGCACCTTTAGGTGTATTCTTTATATATATACATGTATTGTGGCTTGTTTTTAAGTCCACTTTTCATTGAGTATTGTATACCTATATTTATGTGCCATTCCATGTGCCTATTGGACATTATTTAATATCTGTGTTCGGAGTCGTTTTCTTTCTAACTGCTGCTGATTTTTTATCATGTTTTATCTTATCTGATTATAATAAAGATTTATATTTACTCATAATACTGTGTCAGTTTGGTGCATCTATATAGGTTCACCAGCATGTTAGTGTAAAAAATTTATTTTTTTACACTAACATGCTGGTGTAGACCCGAACTTCACATTTTCATAAGGGGTGAAAGGAGAAAAAGCCCCCCAAAATTTGTTAGGCAATTTCTCCCGAGTACGGCGATACCCCATATGTGACCCTAAACTGTTGCCTTGAAATACGACAGGGCTCCAAAGTGAGAGCGCCATGCGCATTTGAGGCCTAAATTAGGGATTTGCATAGGGGTGGACATAGGGGTATTCTATGCCAATGATTCCCAAACAGGGTGCCTCCAGCTGTTGCTAAACTCCCAGCATGCTTGGACAGTCAATGGATGTCCAGCAATACTGGGAGTTGTTGTTTTGCAACAGCTGGAGGCTCCATTTTGGAAACAGTGGCGTACCAGACGTTTTTCATTTTTATTAGGGAGGGAAGGGGAGCTGTGTAGGGGTATGTGTATATGTAGTGTTTTTTACTTTTTATTTTATTTTGTGTTAGTGTAGTGTAGTGTAGTGTTTTTAGGGTACAGTCACACAGGCGGGGGGGATTACAGCGAGTTTGAGCTGCCGCGCAAATTTTGCTGCATCGCAAACTTGCAGCCTGATACTCACTGTAAGCCCCTTCCCATGTGAATGTACCCTGTACATTCACAGGGGGGGGACCTCCAGCTGTTGCAAAACTACAACTCCCAGCATGCACAGTCTATCAGTGCATGCTGGTAGTTATAGTTTTGCAACAGCTGGAGGCACACGGGTTGGGAAACACTGAGTTAGGAAACAGACAATGTTTCCCAACCAGTGTGCCTCCAGTTGTTGCAAAACCACAACTCTCAGCATTCTCAAGCATGCTGGGAGTAGTAGTTCGGCGACATCTTTAGAGCCAGATGTTGCCGAACTACAACTCCCAGCATGGTTGGAGTTGTAGTTTTGCAACATCTGGAGGACTACAGTTTGCAGACCACTAATACAGTGGTTCCCAATCTGTGCCCTTCCAGATGTTGCAAAACAACTCCCAGTATGCCAAAACTGTCCAGGAATGCTGGGAGTTGTAGTTCTGCAACATCTGGAAGGGCACAGTGGTTCCAAAACTGTGGACCTCCAGATGTTGCAAAACTGCAACTCCCAGCATGCCCAGATGCCAAGGGCTGTCTGGGCATGCTGGGAGTTGTAGTTTACAGGGTCCCATTACAGCAATGCATGTCGCTTTACGGCGACGTGCATTGCTGTAAAGGGCCCGACCGCGGCTGAAGATCTACTCACCTGTCGCCGCCGCCGCCGTCTCCGCCGCCAGGATCCGGGTCTTCAGGGACGAGGTAAGTACCGGGGCCGGTCCCCAGCACTCCCCCGTCCCCCGCCGCGTCCTCCGGTCTTCCTCCCGTCCTCTCCGGACTTTCAGGGGCTGGGCAGGACGGGAGGAAGTAACCTCCCCCCCTCCTGCGATTGGTCGGTTAACTAACCGACAGATCGCAGGGGATCGGAGGAGGTGGCAGGCTTGCCACGTCGCTCCTATACTCCAGCATGGTCCTGGCTGTCTGTGACAGCCGGGATCATGCGAAATTACCAGGCGGTCGGGTCCCAGAGACCCGATCAGCCCGGTATCGCCGCAGATCGCAAGGGCGATTTCCCTTGCGATTTGCGGCGATCGCCGACATGGGGGGCCTACATGGCCCCCCTCGGCGTTTGCCCTGGATGCCTGCTGAAGGATTTCATCAGGCACCCGGTTCCGATCTCTGCCCGGTGCGCGGCAGAGACCGGAAAACGCCAGGGCGTATGGATACGCCCTGGGTCCTTAAGGCCCAGGGTGTGAGGGCGTATCCATACGCCCTGGGTCCTTAAGAGGTTAAAGGGGTACTCCCGTGGAAAACTTTTTTTTTTTTTAAATCAACTGGTGCCAGAAAGTTAAACAGATTTGTAAATTACTTCTATTAAAAAAATCTTAATCCTTCCTGTACTTATTAGCTGCTGAATACTATAGCGGAAATTCTTTTCTTTTTGAAACACAGAACTGTCTGCTGAATCACGAGCACAGTGCTCTCTGCTGACATTTATTGCTGCATGATTTTATTAACCCCTTAAGGACTCAGCCCATTTTCACCTTAAAGGGGTACTCCTCCCCTAGACATCTTATCCCCTATGCAAAGGATAAGGGATAAGACGTCTGATTGCGGGGGTCCCGCCGCTGGAGACCCCCGGGATCTTGGCTGCAGCACCCCGCTGTCATTACTGCACAGAGCTAACTCGCTCCATGCGTAATGATACAGAAGCCAGAGCATCGTGACATCATGGCTCCGCCCCTGGCGACATCACGGCCCGCCCCCTCAATACAAGTCTATGGGAGGAGGCGTGGTGGCTGTCACACCCCCTCCCATAGACTTGCATTAAGGGGGCGGGCCGTGATGTCACGAGGGGGCGGAGCCATGACATCACGATGCTCCGGCTCCTGTACTGCCCGTCATTACGCATGGAGCGAGTTAACCCACCAGGAATGAAGGGAGCGCATCTCCTGTGCTCATATCACAGCCACGCTGTAAATGAGCGGCCGTGTGCCCTAAGAGGTGCTATGCGGCGTTGTACATTTACGGTGCATGTCCTTAAGGGGTTAATGAACACTAAGTAAATCGAAGTCTTATTCAAACACCATCTCCAGCCGCTCCCCTGGGATAGACGTCACATTTTCTCATATTACCCCTTGTGAAAATAAAAAATTTGGGGTAACACCAGCATTTTTGTGAAAAAAATCTAATTTTTCATTTTCACGCCCCATTTTGTCAAACTTTCGTTAATCACCTGTGGGGTGTTAAAAATCTCTATACCCCTTGTTCCGTTCCTTGAGGGGTGTAGTTTCCCAAATAATATGCCATGTGGGTTTTTTTTGTAAAATTTTCGTGAAAAATTGGAAAATTGCTGCTAAACTTTGAAGCCCTCTAATGTCTTCAAAAAGTAAAAACATGTCAACGAAATGATGCAAGTATCAATAAAAATTTACTGCTATGTTAAAATAGAATATGTCACGAAAAAACAGTCTCAGAATCAAATTAATAAGTAAAAGCATTCCAGAGTTATTAATGCTTAAAGTGACACTGGTCAGATGTGCAAAAAATTGCTCTGGTCCTTAACCCCTTAAGGACTCAGCCCTTTTTGGCCTTAAGGACTCAGACAATTTAATTTTTACGTTTTCATTTTTTCCTCCTCGCCTTCTAAAAATCATAACTCTTTTATATTTTCATCCACAGACTAGTATGAGGGCTTGTTTTTTGTGCGACCAGTTGTCCTTTGTAATGACATCACTCATTATATCAAAAAATGTATGGCGCAACCAAAAAACACTATTTTTGTGGGGAAATTAAAACGAAAAACGCAATTTTGCTAATTTTGGAAGGTTTCGTTTTCACGGCGTACAATTTATGGTAAAAATGACATGTGTTCTTTATTCTCAGGGTCAATACGATTAAAATGATACCCATTATTACATATTTTTATATTATTGTTGTGCTTAAAAAAAATCACAAACTTTTTAACCAAATTAGTACGACCTATAACTTTTTTATTTTTCCGTATAAGCGGCGGTATGGGGGCTCATTTTTTGCGCCATGATCTGTACTTTTTTTTGCTACCACATTTGCATATAAAAAACTTTTAATACATTTTTTATAATTTTTTTTTTTATAAAATGTATTAAAAAAGTAGGAATTTTGGACTTTTTTTTTTCCGTTCACGCCGTTCACCGTACGGGATCATTAACATTTTATTTTAATAGTTCGGACATTTACGCACGCGGTGATACCAAATATGTCTATAAAAAATATTTTTTACGTTTTTTGGGGGTAAAATAGGAAAAAACGGACGTTTTACTTTTTTATTGGGGGAGGGGATTTTTCACTTTTTTTTTTACTTTTACTTTTAAATTTTTTTACATTTTTTTTTACACTTGAATAGTCCCCATAGGGGACTATTCATAGCAATACCATGATTGCTAATACTGATCTGTTCTATGTATAGGACATAGAACAGATCAGTATTATCGGTCATCTCCTGCTCTGGTCTGCTCGATCACAGACCAGAGCAGGAGACGCCGTGAGCCGGACGGAGAAAGGAGAGGGGACCTCCGTGCGGCGTTCTGAATGATCGGATCCCCGCAGCAGCGCTGCGGGTGATCCGATCATTCATTCAAATCGCGCACTGCTGCAGATGCCAGGATCTGTATTGATCCCGGCACCTGAGGGGTTAATGTCGGACGCCCGCGAGATCGCGGGCGTCGGCCATTGCCGGCGGGTCCCTGGCTACGATCAGCAGCCGGGATCAGCCGCGCATGACACGGGCATCGCTCCGATGCCCGCGGTTATGCACAGGACGTAAATGTACGTCCTGGTGCGTTAAGTACCACCGCACCAGGACGTACATTTACGTCCTGCGTCCTTAAGGGGTTAAAGGGGTTATCCAGGGAAAAAAAAATATTTTTATAGATCAACTGGCTCCAGAAAGTAAAATAGATTTGTAAATTACTTCTATTAAAAAATCTTAACCCTTTCAGCACTTATGAGCTGCTGAAGTTGAGTTGTTCTTTTCTGTCTAAGTGCTCTCTGAGGACACCTGTCTCGGGAACTGTCCAGAGTAGAAGCAAATCCCCATAGCAAACCTCTTCTACTCTGTGCAGTTCCCAAGACAAGCAGAGATGACAGCAGAGAGCACTGTTGCCAGACAGAAAACGACAACTCAACTTCAGCAGCTGATAATTATTGTAAGGATTAAGATTTTTTAATAGAAGTAATATACAAATCTGTTTAACTTTCTGGAGCCAGTTGATATATAAAAAAAAAAGTTTTTCCTGGATCCTTTAAGGTGAAAATGGGCTTGGTGCTTAAGGGGTTAATTTTATTTCTGATTTTTTTTTTTTTTTTTTACATATTTCTAGTTTTTTTTTTACTTCATTGAATGAATCATTAAGAGTAAATTAATGATGAGGAGGAAATACAGCATCTTCCCCATCTCTGTTGATAAAGGAATCTTTACGAAGCTAAGTATAACAGGATATATTCCGTTCCTCTCGGGCTTCTCTCTGATAAACAGACATTGCTTTTCAGTATTAAAGTCATCTGAATGGAGAATATATTTGCAAGTCTTTGAAGGCTGCACATGAGTAAAGACACAAGGTCGGTCATATGCTCCCGCAGTATTTATTGCTGCAGGATTTTATTAATGAACACTAAGTTAATCGGAGTCTTATTCAAACACCATCTCCAGCCGTTCCCCTGGGATAGACGTGGCGTGGATAAGTAATGTTCTGGGCTATTATAAGGCCGTTCTGATTATATTTGTTCATAGGAAGCCGTGAGATTAAAGGGTTTCATGGCGCGTAATTCTCAGTGGTTTCTTAATTTACTTTAGTTACCTCTATGACTAGAGGATATCAAATGCAAGGTCGTAAATAGAGAAGGGGAACCCAAACCCTTTCCTGGTACTATATAATGGGTATATTGACACAGCAGAATTTCAGCTTGCGGATTAGATTAAAGCCCATAGACTTCTATGGGATTCCGCACTCCCATTCACACTTCTGAATTTCCGCTTGCGGAAATTCAGAAGTGTGAATGGGAGTGCGGAATCCCATGGAAGTCTATGGGCTTTTAATTTGAGCGGAAATTCAGCAGTGTGAATGGGAGGGCGGAATCCCATAGAAGTCTATGGGCTTTAATTTGAGGGGAAATTCAGCAGTGTGAATGGGAGGGCGGAATCCCATAGAAGTCCATGGGCTTTGATTTTGAGCGAAAATTCAGCAGTGTGAATGGGAGGGCGGAATCCCATAGAAGTCTATGGGCTTTAATTTGAGGGGAAATTCAGCAGTGTGAATGGGAGGGCGGAATCACATAGAAGTCTATGGGCTTTAATTTGAGGGGAAATTCAGCAGTGTGAATGGGAGGGCGGAATCCCATAGAAGTCTGTGGGTTTTAATTTGAGGGGAAATTCAGTGGTGTGAATGGGAATGTGGAATCACATAGAAGTCTATGGGTTGTAATTTGAGGGGAAATTCAGCAGTGTGAATGGGAGTATGGAATCCCATAGAAGTCTATGGGCTTTAATTTGAGGAGAAATTCAGCAGTGTGAATGGGAATGTGGAATCCGATAGAAGTCTATGGGCTTTAATTTGAGGGGAAATTCAGCAGTGTGAATGGGAGGGCGGAATCCCATAGAAGTCTATGGGCTTTAATTTGAGCGGAAATTCAGCAGTGTGAATGGGAGTGCGGAATCCCATAGAAGTCTATAGGCTTTAATTTGAGGGGAAATTCAGCAGTGTGAATGGGAGTGCGGAATCCCATAGAAGTCTATGGGCTTTAATTTGAGGGGAAATTCAGTGGTGTGAATGGGAGTGTGAAATCCCATAGAAGTCTATAGGCTTTAATTTGAGGGGAAATTCAGTGGTGTGAATGGGAGTGCGGAATCACATAGAAGTTTATGGGCTTTAGTTTGAGGGGAAATTCAGCGGTGTGAATGGGAGTGTGGAATCACATAGAAGTTTATGGGCTTTAATTTGAGCGGAAATTCAGCAGTGTAAATGGGAGTATCGAATCCCATAGAAGTCTATGGGCTTTAATTTGAGGCGGAATTCTGCAAGCAGAAATTCTGCCGTGAGAATAGACCATAAGGCTGGGTTCACACTGTGGAATCTACGGGCAGAATTTCTGCCGAAGATCGAGCCGGCAGCACTAGGACCGTGCGGACTGCATTGCCGTCCCCATAGATGGCAATGCATTTCTGAGCAGATCTCCCAGCCAGAAATGGATTTCCATCTATGGGGACGGCAATGCAGTCCACGCGGTCCTAGTGCCGCTGTCTCGATCTCCGGCAGAAATACTGCCCACAGATTCCACAGTGTGAAACCAGCTTTACTATAGAAGGGCCTCATAACAAACCTTTAATGCCTTTGGCCTTTCCCACTATAGAATCTACTAGCTCCATACAAAAGTTAGGGTGATTGGCTGAAAGTACACAAAAAACTAAAAAAAACAAACAAAATGCAGGTCATCTCACCACCAATGTGTACAGGAAGCAAGTTGTAAATCCTCAAAACATGTGCAAGACGGTATCCAGCAATTAGAAGATAAATTAAAAATACATTTTAATACGTCAATATTAAAAAATACTAACAAAAAATGACATGTCACTAAAAAGAAATAGTGAAACACTGATGCGTTTCGAGCTACTGCATAGCCCTTAATCAATGCTGTGCAGCCCTGATTAAGAGCTATGCAGTAGCTCAAAACGCATCAGTGTTTTACTATTTGTTTTCACTTTTTTGTGTCATTTTTTGTTAGAATTTTTTAATATTGACTTATTAAAATGTATGTTTTTATTGATATTCTACTAATAGCTGGATACTGTATTGCAGCATGGTCTGACTATGGATCATCATCAGACTACTGTGTCCCAAAGAGGAACTGTTTAATATTATGGAAGCTGCTAGCTGTTGTAGGGGATGCCCCCTGGGAAAAAAGTTATGCAAATTAGATTTCCTCATGTTTTACTCTCTATAATGGGTTGGATATTGACTTTCAGGGAAGCTATGACCAATGGGTGGTACTCAGGGCCGGTTCTGCCTATAGGCAAAATAGGCAGCCGCTTAGCGTGCCCTCTTGAAGGGGGGGGGGGGCTCTGCCCGCTGCAAGAAAGTTAGTAGCCAGCATCCGAATCACCCGCGGCTTATTCGAAGCACCCGCCCAGCCAGCACTATCACCGCACCCGAATCCACTCCTTCATTGCCTAGGCGGTGTGTTTGGGATCATTGTCATGCTGAAAGACCCAGCCGCTAGTGATGAGCGGCAGGGGCCATATTCGAATTTGCGATATTTCACGAATATATGGACGAATATTCCTCCTATGTTCATGAAATTCGCATATTCGCTATGTTTGTTCCCTTTTTTTTCCATGCGAAAATTCGTAATGAAATTCGCATAGGCGCATGCGAGATAAAAAAATGAATATTCATCATTACGAATATATAGCGCTATAGTCTAAATATTCATAAAATCGCGAAGTGCTAATATTTCCACTCAATACTACCAGCCACGTTTCATCGTCAATGCCCTTGCTGATGGAAGGAAGTTTTCACTCAAAATCTCACGATACCTGGTCCCATTCATTCTTTCCTTTACACGGATCAGTCATCTTGGTCCCTTAGCAGAAAAGCAGCCCAAAGCTTGATGTTTCCACCCCCATGCTTCACAGTAGGTATGGTGTTCTTTGGATACATTGCAGCATTCTTTCTCATCCAAACACGATGAGTTGAGTTTTTACCAAAAAGTTCTACTTTGGTTTCATCTGACCATATGACATTCTCCCATTCCTCTTCTGGATCATCCAAATGCTCTCTATCAAACTTCAGATGGGCCGGACATGTACTGGCTTAAGCAGGGGGACACGTCTGGCACTGTATGATTTAAGTCCCTGGCGGCGTAGTGTGTTACTGATGATAGCCTTTGTTACTTTGGTCCCAGCTCTCTGCAGGTCATTCACTAGGTCCCCCGTGTGGTTCTGGGATTTTTGCTCACTGTTCTTGTGATCATTTTGACACCAGGGGGTGAGATCTTGTGTGGAACCCCAGATTGAGGGAGATTATCAGTGGTCTTGTATGTCTTCCATTTTCTATTAATTGCTCCCACGGTTGATTTCTTCACACCAAGCTGCTTGTCTATTGCAGATTCAGTCTTCCCAGCCTGGTGCAGGTCTACAATTTTGTTTCTGGTGTCCTTCGACAGCTCTTTGGTCTTGGTCATAGTGGAGTTTGGAGTGTGACTGTTTGAGGTTGTGGACAGGTGTCTTTTATACTGATAACAAGTTCAAACAGGTACCATTAATACAGGTAACGAGTGGAGGACAGAGGAGACTCTTCAAGAAGAAGTTACAGGTCTGTGAGAGCCAGAAATTGTGCTTGTTTGTTATTGACCAAATACTTAGTTTCCACCATAATTTGCAAATAAATTATTTAAAAATCAGACAATGGGATTTTATGGATTTTTTTTCTCATTATGTCTCTCATAGTTGAGGTATATCTATGATGAACATTACAGGCCTCTCTCATCTTTTTAAGTGGGAGAACTTGCACAATTGGTGGCTGACTAAATACTTTTTTGCCCCACTGTATACCCATGAATATGTACTATGTTGTCATACAGGGCTAAATTTGGGGATTTGGTCAGACATTATTCAATGGTATATTGAGTGCACAAGATAATATTGTTCTGTGCATCTTATAAGTGACACATAATACATGCTCCCAAAAATATAGTGCCCCATTATAAGTGCCCACAAAGATATATTATGATGTCATATATTAGGAAATCTTTGGGTTTGCATGGGACGTCCCACAAATCTCTATCCTGATCACTGTAGTCTTTTTTTATTTTATTTTTTTTAGATTTTTTTTTTTCTAAAATAGAAAAGGGGGTGATTACATTTTTTTTTATTAGGGGAGGGGCTTATTCACATTTATAAAAACTTTTTATTATTATTATTTACTTTTTTCAAGTTCCAACAGGGGACTATTTATAGCAATATATTGATTGCAATTACAGTTCAGCAAATTAACCACGTGTCATCACTATAAGACCAACATACCCCTATACATGTAATTTAATAGAGTACCAAACATATTCATAACCCTCTATAAAAATCTAGTGTTCTTATTCCGTACAGGGGTCAATCTAAACTTGGCTTGACCACTTGGTTTCTATAAGGTCTCTGGTTCCCTATGCTCGTATCTGATGAATATCGTGCCATAAACACTAATGAAAAAGACGAATAAGAAAATCTGAATCTTATAAAACACATTTCTAAGCCGTAAACAAATGGCGCATTTTTGAATGAATGTTTTATTATCTACAGAGAAAGCCTTAAGCCGAAATTCTAATATTACACATTTGATCCCACTAGCTATGTGACAGATTAGTCGGCTGCAAAGAGAACCTTGTATTGTGAATGGAATTTGCATGATGTGCAGTTAGTGAAATCCCGAACGCAAGACGACGGCTATCAGATCGCAACGTATAATGTAATGAACACTGTCATAGAGCATGAAGCCCGGGACCATGAGAAGCCTGAGCGTAAGTGACTGTGGTTACAACAGAGGTTACATCATGTCAGCAAAATATAGGACATGATACGTCCCAAATGATATGTCCCAAACACTACAGGCAGGACACACGGATTCTTCCTTTGGAATTCTCTAATCCTTTAAAAGGGTACTCCGTTGCTCAGCATTTGGAACAAACTGTTCCGAACGCTGGTGCCGGCGCCGGAAGCTCATGATGTCATAGCCCCACCGCTCATGACTTTATGTCCCACCCCCTCAATGCAAGTCTATGGGAGGGGGCGTGACATAATCATTCTTTGTGGATAGGGAAAAGCTTTTACATACTGGACTACCCCTTTATTGATGCACCCTATTTTTGCCCTCAGGACAAAGACCCTTTTTCCAAATCTGACCTGTCTCATGTTATGTGCTAATAACTTTGAGATGCTTCATTTTAGCCAAGTGATTCCGAAGTTTTTTTTTTTTTTGTAACACGTATTTTAGGTTAGTGTTAAATGTTGGTTGATGCCATTAGCTAACATTCGTGAAAAATAAAAGAAAAAGAAAAAAATTTAACATTCTCTGCTTTCAACACTATCTGCGTCCTCGTGATGCAGACCTAGTTGAAAACGATGACAGAGCAGAGAGCCATTGGCTCTCTGCTTCACAAATGGCACAAATAGGGGTCTTACTGCCATGCAAGGGGCTTTACTGCTGTATTATTACTGTGTGACGCTCTAGGAGGAGCATTATTACTGTGTGAAGCTCTAGGAGGAGCATTATTACTGTGTGAAGCTCTAGGAGGAGCATTATTACTGTGTGAAGCTCTAGGAGGAGCATTATCACTGTGTGAGGCTCTAGGAGGAGCATTATCACTGTGTGAGGCTCTAGGAGGAGCATTATTACTGTGTGAAGCTCTAGGAGGAGCATTATCACTGTGTGAGGCTCTAGGAGGAGCATTATCACTGTGTGAGGCTCTAGGAGGAGCATTATTACTGTGTGAGGCTCTAGGAGGAGCATTATCACTGTGTGATGCTCTAGGAGGAGCATTATCACTGTGTGAGGCTCTAGGGGGAGCATTATCACTGTGTGAGGCTCTAGGAGGAGCATTATTACTGTGTGAGGCTCTAGGAGGAGCATTATGACTGTGTGAAGCTCTAGGAGGAGCATTATGACTGTGTGAAGCTCTAGGAGGAGCATTATTACTGTGTGAAGCTCTAGGAGTAGCATTATCACTGTGTGAAGCTCTAGGAGGAGCATTATTACTGTGTGAAGCTCTAGGAGGAGCATTATCACTGTGTGAGGCTCTAGGAGGAGCATTATCACTGTGTGAAGCTCTAGGAGGAGCATTATCACTGGGTGAGGCTCAAGGAGGAGCATTATCACTGTGTGAAGCTCTAGGAGGAGCATTATTACTGTGTGAGGCTCTAGGAGGAGCATTATTACTGTGTGAGGCTCTAGGAGGAGCATTATCACTGTGTGAAGCTCTAGGAGGAGCATTATTACTGTGTGAGGCTCTAGGGGGAGCATTATCACTGCATGAGGCTCTAGGAGGAGCATTATCTCTGTGTGAAGCTCTAGGAGGAGCATTATTACTGTGTGAGGCTCTAGGAGGAGCATTATTACTGTGTGAAGCTCTAGGAGGAGCATTATCACTATGTGAAGCTCTAGGAGGAGCATTATTACTGTGTGAGGCTCTACGAGGAGCATTATTACTGTGTGAGGCTCTAGGAGGAGCATTATCACTGTGTGAGGCTCTAGGAGGAGCATTATCACTGTGTGAGGCTCTAGGAGGAGCATGTTCACTGTGTGAGGCTCTAGAAGGAGCATTATTACTGTGTGAAGCTCTAGGAGGAGCATTATTACTGTGTGAAGCTCTAGGAGGAGCATTATCACTGTGTGAAGCTCTAGGAGGAGCTTTATTACTGTGTGAGTCTCTAGGAGGAGCTTTATTACTGTGTGAAGCTCTAGGAGAGCATTTTACTGTGTGAGGCTTTAGGAGGAGCATTATCAATGTGTGAAGCTCTAGGAGGAGCATTATTACCGTGGGAGGCTCTAGGAGGTGCTTTATTACTGTGTGAGGCTCTAGGAGGAGCATTATTACTGTGTGAGGCTCTACGAGGCGCATTATTACTGTGTGAGGCTCTAGGAGGAGCATTATCACTGTGTGAGGCTCTAGGAGGAGCATTATCACTGTGTGAGGCTCTAGAAGGAGCATTATTACTGTGTGAAGCTCTAGGAGGAGCATTATTACTGTGTGAAGCTCTAGGAGGAGAATTATCACTGTGTGAAGCTCTAGGAGGAGCTTTATTACTGTGTGAGTCTCTAGGAGGAGCTTTATTACTGTGTGAAGCTCTAGGAGGAGCATTTTACTGTGTGAGGCTTTAGGAGGAGCATTATCAATGTGTGAAGCTCTAGGAGGAGCATTATTACCGTGGGAGGCTCTAGGAGGAGCTTTATTATTGTGTGAGGCTCTAGGAGGAGCTTTATTACTGTGTGAGGCTCTAGGAGGAGCATTATTACTGTGTGAGGCTCTAGGAGGAGCATTATTACTGTGTGAGGCTCTAAGAGGAGCATTATCACTGTGTGGGGACAAATTTGGGATTTATTTCTGTTTGGGTGGCACAATTACTGTGTAGGGCACAAAAGGGGAGTACTATTACTTTGTGGGGCACCAAGGAGGACATTTTTGTGATGTGGGACACTAAAGAGGGAAAGTTTGAATAGAAGTAGTAAAAACTGAAATACATGTTGAATAAGCGAGGAACCTAAGACTTTTGTACAACAAATTGTGAAGATTCAATTAGAGTTGCAAAAAGTCTTCATGAACATCTGAGTCCAGGGGGAAGGTAAGGGAAAGTGAATGATGCAAATCAGAGATGACGCCACCTGTAGTTACTGAAGGTGACTGCACTGTAATCACTTATGATCCTTTTACAGAGGCAGACCTATGCCCAATAAGAGCGGGAAGCTAGTGCTTTTTGGCAGCATGAATAATGACTGGCGCAGTCCTATATTTGGTTGGCCACATATCTCCTACTTACAAGGTGAAATGTGTGGCCAACTAGTAGTGATCTTTAGGACTGCATAAACAACATGATCAGAGATGAATGAGTGTTTTCTCGCTGATCGCTAGGCCTTTTACAAGGCTCACTGTGTGTGAACAAACATTCCTAAAACTGTTCCTCTAATTCATCTTCTACAGAGTGCCTGTGTGGAGATTATGTCCACTGTTTGGGGGAAATATTGGTCAGTATATAATATTTTTTGTTGAGCAACAGTATGGCGGTATTATTCAGTAGCAATGTGGTTGTACTGCGCATGTTGTATTGCGCATATGTATATAGATATGAAATAGATAGATAGATATGTGATAGATACAGTGGGGCAAAAAAGTATTTAGTCAGCCACCAATTGTGCAAGTTCTTCCCCTTAAAAAAATGAGAGAGGCCTGTAATTTTCATCATCGGTATACCTCAACTATGAGAGACAGAATGAGAAAAAAAAATCCATAAAATCAGATTATTAAATGTCAGATTATTAAAGAATTTATTTGCAAATTATGGTGGAAAATAAGTATTTAGTCATCTACAAACAAGCAAGATTTCTGGCTCTCACAGACCTGTAACTTCTTCTTGAAGAGTCTCCTCTGTCCTCCACTTGTTACCTGTATTAATGGCACCTGTTTGAACTTGTTATCAGTATAAAAGACACCTGTCCACAACCTCAAACAGTCACACTCCAAACTCCACTGTGGCCAAGACCAAAGAGCTGTTGAAGGACACCAGAAACAAAATTTTAGAACTGCACCAGGCTGGGAAGACTAAATCTGCAATAGGCAAGCAGCTTGGTGGGAGCAATTATTAAAAAATGGAAGACATACAAGACCACTGATAATCTCCCTCAATCTACGCAAGATCACACCCCGTGGTGTCAAAATGATCACAAGAACGGTGAGCAAAAATCCCAGAACCACACAGAGGGACCTAATGAATGACCTGCAGAGAGCTGGGACCAAAGTAACAAAGACTACCATCAATAATTTGGGAGAGGATTGGGAGAATGACATATGGTCAGATGAAACCAAAGTAGAACTTTTTGGTAAAAACTCAACTCGTCATGTTTGGAGGAGAAAGAATGCTGAGTTGCATTTAAAGAACACCATACCTACTGTGAAGCATGGGGGTGGAAACACCATGCTTTGGGGCTTTTTACTGCCATGGGACAAGGACGACTGATCAGTGTAAAGAATAGAATGAATGGGGCCATATATCATGTGATTTTGAGTGAAAACCTCCTTCCATCAACAAGGGCATTGAAGATGAAACGTGGCTGGATCTTTCAGCATGAGAATGATTCCAAACACGCCACCCAGGCAACGAAGTAGTGGCTTCATAAGAAGCATTTCAAGGTCCTAGAGTGGCCTAGCCAGTCTCTAGATCTCAACCACATAGAAAACCTTTGGAGGGTGTTGCCCAGCATCAGCCCTAAAACATCACTGCTCTAGAGGAGATCTGCATGGAGGATTGGGCCAAAATACCAGCAACAGTGTGTGAAAACCTTGTGAAGACTTACAGAAAACATTTGACCTGTAATTGTCAGCAAAAGGGATATAACAAAGTATTGAGATGAACTTTTGTTACTGACCAAATCCTTATTTTTCACCAAAATTTGCAAATAAATTCTTTAAAAATTATACAATGTGATTTTATGGATTTTTTTTCATTCTGTCTCTCATAGTTGAGGTATACCTAGGATGAAAATTACAGGCCTCTCTCATCTTTGTAAATGGGAGAACTTGCACAATTGGTGGCTGACTAAATACTTTTTTGCCCCACTGTAGATAGATAGATAGATAGATAGATATGTAATAGATATGTGATAGATTGATAGAGAGGAGATAGATAGATAATTGAAGATTTTCCTATTATTTTATAACGGAAAATATAGATTTTATTAACGACAGGAGGCGAGTAATATAGTACATATCTTTCTCTTTACTGAGACTCCCAGCAGCGAAAAGGTTAATACAGTGAAAGAAAATACTTTAAAGGTGTAACCAAACATGTATAGGTATGAACCACCAATTCCGGACAGGTCCTAGTCCATAAAAAGGTTTCAAATCAAGGAATACTTCCTTCTTTCTCGGTGGGAAATTAAATTGGATAGAAGAATCAAAGTCTAAAGTCCTAAACATGGCAGGAAAGTAGAACTTGAGATGAACTGGAACGAATGAAGACGTCTCCTGAAGAAGAGAACTTGATAGGGAAGAAACTTCTGCAGAAGAATCCATGGGAATGTCTTCAGGTAGGTAATTTTAATAGGCTGAAAAAATAAAGGACATGTTACAATATAGGGAACGGGAATCTAGGGAGGGATATTACTCACCTCCTGTCGTTAATAAAAAATATATATTTTCCATTATAAAATACTAGGGAAATCTTAAATTTGATTTCAGACAGTAGGCTCCTAATATAGTGCAAGTTTAAAGCTATATACAATTATCAGGTAATAAAACTATAGGATTGACATAGAAACATGAGACTCTGGTCTAAAATAAAATAATTTGAATGTTGAGCTTTAAGGACATCAGAAAGTGAGACACCTGATTGAAAAGTATTAGTGGATATAGGACTTCTTATAGAATGGGCACCGAATTGAGAAATACAGTAGTCCCTCAAGTTACAATATTAATTGGTTCTGGGACGACCATTGTATGTTGAAACCATTGTATGTTGAGACCATAACTCTATGGAAACCTGGTAATTGGTTCTGAAGCCCCAAAATGTCACCCAAAAATAGGAAAAAGTGAGGATTAAATAGAAATAAGTAGATAACTAATATAGATAAAGCAAATCCTTATATATAAAAGTAAGAAATAGCTGCTGGGAGATGTAATCATTGTCTATGTCAGTGTTTCCCATCCAGGGTGCCTCCAGCTGTTGCAGAACTACAACTCCCAGCATGCCTGGACAGCCTTCGGCTGTCCAGGCATGCTGGGAGTTGTAGTTTTGCAACAGCTGGCGGCACCCTGGTTGGGAAAGACTGGTCTATATAGAGGACAGGAGCTTCTTCAGGGTCCTGTACAGTACATGCAAAATGTTGCCGCCCTTACCTGGTGTCCAAAGGAGCAGGTAACCCTGGCACAGGTAAAGAGTAATACAGAACATGTAATACCTCCCTGTACTGTAGGGGGCGCTACCAGACACCAGTCAGTGCATGCACTTCAGTAGTACAGGTGTAAATTTCAATTCTGATTGGTCAGATCTTCCAGCCATTGACACGATTCACAGATCTGGACTGTCTGTACATTGTATGTTGAGTCTAGTTTCAAGTTACAATGATCCAGAAAAGACCATTGTATGTTGAAACTATTGTGTGTTGAGGCCATTGTAAGTTGAGGGATCACTGTATCAATCCCAGCTAAGGACATGGATTGTCTAACCCATCTGGCCAAAGTAGGAGAAGATCCTGGAAGGTGGGGTTTACAGTAGGGAATTAGGAATTGGGAAGAATTAGTAGATCTAAGAGACATAGTCTTGGACAATTTTAAACATCTGACAGCACATAATTTGGGGTGAATGGATATTAGTCTCAGTTCTGCGAGTAATGGTAAAGTGAACCCCCTAAAGGGGAAAAAGATCTATGAGAAATATCAAGAGCTCTGACATCTGATACTCTTTTAATGGATAAAAGTTTTAAAGGGAGAAAATCATCATCCTCCCAGGAGGAAAAAAGGTTGAGAAGAAGGGAGACATCCCAAGTAGAATGCTATTTTGGGATTGAGAGGTGGTCTATTGAAACGAATACCTCAAAGGAGTCTGCAAACTAGAGGATGTTTGCCAATAGGAATCAAATCTATCAAATCCTGTTCAGATGATATAACTGATCTGCATAGATTAATGGTCCTGTAAGCTTTACCGGAATCAAAAGCTTCAGAAAGATAGTTTAAGATATGTGAGATAGAGGTATGACTGGGATCCAGATGTTTTTGAGAGCACCAATGAACCCAAAGTCGCCAGGCTGATCTGTAAGCTTTCTTGGTACCTGGGGCCCAGGCTTCTGAAAGGATGTCTCTAGTAGATTGAGAAACTCCGATGTCAAGTGATGAAGACCTGAAATAAGGTAAGCTACTAGGGGAAGGCCCCCCCGATAGAATAAGAGGGTGGGGATCCCCAGGTGGATCTTGAAGAATAAGAGGAGATGTAGGGAGGAGGATTGGAAAATCTATTAATAGGTTCAGGATTTGAGGGAACCAGACTTGGGATGGCCACCAAGGGGTTATCAAGATCCATGTCGCTCGTTGATGGATAGTTTGAGAGAGGACTCTCGGAATCAGTGCGAAAGGAGGGAATGAATAAAGGATCTTCGATGGCCAAATTTGGAGAAATACATCCACTCCCAGGGCTTCTGGATCCTGGCGCCAACTGAAGAAGAGTGGAAGCTGGCGGTTCAATCGAGACGCAAAAAGGTCTATACAGTAACCCCCCGACCTGCGATGGCCCCGACATATGATAAAATCGAGATACGATGGCCTCTCAGAGGCCATCGCATGTCGATGTCAGCATCGACATACGATGCTTTTATATGTCGGGGCCATCGCATTAACTGCGATCCGTCAGCGCAAAATGCATAAGTTGCTGTCGGATAGCAGTTTAAGCATCCCGGGCAGGTTCGCTCACCTATCCCCGCTGCTCCAGGTCCACTTCGGGATCCTCCGGCGTCTTCTGCATCTTGGCTGGGGTCCGGGCCTCTCTTTCTGGCGTCGTTATTACGTCACTACGCACGCCGCGCCGGCACAGCAGCGTTATAACGTCACCAGAAAGCGAGGCCCGGATACCGGAGAAGATGCGGAAGACACCAGAGGATCGCAAAGAAGACACTGGAGCAGCGGGACAGCATCGGGAGCCCCTTGGACAGCATCGGGAGCGGTGAGGATGCGGTCCGGAGCGGCGGGGACAGGTGAGTATAACTTCCTATACTTTACATTGCACTGATCCCTCAACATACGATGGATTTCACAAACGATGGGTCGTTTGGAACGAATTACCATCGTATGTTGAGGGACCACTGTATACATATATTGTACCCCAATAGGAATTGATTGAAGAGAGTATAGACTGATCTAGCATCCAATCGCTGTGGTCTGAAAGGAAGCGGGAGTTCCAGTCTGCGACATTGTTGAAGAGGCCAGGTAAGTACTCTGCTTTTAGGACAATATTTTTGTCGAAACAGAAATTCCAGATGTTGGAAGTAATGTCTGATAAAGTCTTTGAGGTTGTACCTCCCAATTTGTTGATGTACTGGACTGCAGAAATGTTGTCCATACGAAGCAAAAAACAGCAGTGTGATCTGAATTTTGCAAAGCTCTTGATGGCGAAGAAACCTGCTAATAGTTCCAGAGCATTGATATGAAGAGAATTCTCGAATTCTCTTTGTCTGACCATTTTCCTCTTGTGAATAGGTGACCACATCAAGCACCCCAACCAAGAAGGCTTGAATCGGATTCTATAATCAGATCCGGGGTGGAATTGAAAATGGTCTTGCCATTCCAAAGTTGAACTTGATGAAGCCACCATAAAAGTTCTTTTCTGGCTTCTGAAGAAAGGGGCACGTTGTCTGAATATGAAAGACCATCTCTGAGGTGTTGTATTTTGAGGCGTTGTAAAGCCCTATAATGTAAAGGGTTCTGGGAAAATAGCCTGAATGGAGTCCGACAATAGACCCACAATGCGTGCAATAGTCCTTACAGATATAGTTTGTTTGTTCAGGATAGTGCAGATTTTTTTCCTGATCAGATGTAACTTTTTGAGAGGAAGACTGAGAGTAGTTAGTTCGTGTGTTTATTGAAAAACCCAAAAATTCTACTTCCCTCGAGGGGGTCAGTATTGATTTCTTGAGGTTGATTGAAAAACCTAAGCTGGTAAGAAGGGACAATGAGGGTTTTTTTTTATCAATTTTGCCTGTTGACCGTTTCTTTTTACCCTTTTTTCTTTTTCACTTTGGTTTTCGTGGACATGCACCAAATTTATCATTTGGTGCAAGTTGTTAGTAATTTTGGCTCAAATGTTGAAATCAGCTGTTCACAGCGCCTTTTACACAGAACTTACCACCGCAGAGGACGCATATTTTACCCTGTAGAGCGGCCATTTCGGAGTCCCTCCTGCAGTACGTCAGCAAGCGACATGAGTTCTTTTCTTTTGTGGGGTTTATAGCCACCATGTGAAATGGATTTTATTTTCAACTTGGGTTTTTTTTTTTTTTGTTACTTTAGTGCAGTGGTCTTCAACCTGCGGACCTCCAGATGTTGCAAAACTACAATTCTCAGCATGCCCGGACAGCCGTTGGCTGTCCGGGCGTGCTGGGAGTTGTAGTTTTGCAACATCTGGACATCAGCAGGTTGGAGACCACTGCTTTAGTGCTTACCTTTCCTGAACCTGTGTGGCCATGTCCAATGCTGGCTCAACGGAGGGTGAAGGTTCCTCAGAGACAACTATGTCGCAGGATAGTATTGAGCAGCCCGGGAGGCGTCGCTGCTTTCACAAAAAAATGTTATTAATGTATTTTGACTCCTTTTCTGACATTGCTAAGTGTGTTTCCCATGTGCAAAATTTCTTAGCGGGGATTTGCGCAAAAAAAATGGGATTTGCGCCAAAATTGCGCCAAAGATCGATTGGCGCAAATGATGAATTACTGACTAAAGTTAAAATCACACACAGGACCGTGTGATTTTGAGAAAGTTGTAAAAATGACAGTGTAGAAGATGCGCCAAGCAAAAAGACACTGCGCCAAAGTATTGCGCCAAAGTTACGTAAAAAAAAAACACATAAATCCTTTGATAAATACCCCCCAATGTCCATTGGAGATGACAATGAATCAATGTTTCTGATTGAGCCATAATTAGAATGTCTTCCAAGTACAGTAACCCCCCGACCTACGATGGCCCCGACATATGATAAAATCGACGTACGATGCTTTTATATGTCGGGGCCATCGCATTAACTGCTATCCGACAGCGCAAAATGCTTAAGCTGCTGTCGGATAGCAGTTTAAGCATCCCTGGCAGGTTAGCTTACCTATTCCCGCTGCTCCGGTTCCACTTCGGGATCCTCCGGTGTCTTGCGCATCTTCTCCAGGGTCCGGGCCTCGCTTTCCGGCGTCGTTATTACGTCACTATGCACGCCGCGCCGGCGCAGCAGCGTAATAACGTCACCTGAAAGCGAGGCCTGGACCCTGCAGAAGATGCGCAAGACACCGGAGGATCTCGAAGAAGACACCGGAGCAGCGGGAGCCCCTGGAACAGCAGCGGGAGTGGTGAGGACCTGGTGCGGAGCGGCGGGGATAGGTGAGTACAGCTTCCTATACTTTACATTGCACGGATCCCTCAACATACGATGGATTCGACAAACGATGGGTCGTTTGGAACGAATTACCATCGTATGTTGAGGGACCACTGTATATGATAAGACAGACACCTCGGCTTCTTTAAAGTAACACCGCTGGTTTCAGCAGTTTGGTGAAACACCACAGGGCTGAGGAGAGACTGAAAGGGAGGCAAGTGAATTGCCATTTCCGGTTCTTCCATAAGAACTGAAGACAAGGTTGATGTGAGTGGTGGATATAAACGGTGAGGTAGGCGTCTTTTAAGTCTTCTTTCACTAGCCAATCGTTTTGGACTAATAGGTCCCTTAGGAGGTGAATACCTTCCATCTCGAAATGATGGTAGACTATGAAATCATTGAGATAACGGAGATTGATCACCGGTCTGTGTCCACCGTCTTTTTTCTTTACTAAGAAAATGTTGCTGAGAAAACCTGTTTCAAAGAAAGGTCTGCCATTTACTGATCTATCAAACTCTCGTCTAGAGAAGAAAAACGAATCAGAAGAGGGAAAGAAGTTTGTAGAGGGAGAGACATAAATTCTATCATGTGACCTGAGATGGTGTTGAGGACCCAAGAGTCTGAGGTCATGGAAGCCCAAGTTTGGGAAAAATGCTTGAGTCTTCCGCCTAGAGGAAGAAGGGAAGAGAATAGAGGAGAAGGATTTAGCTGTAGAGGGTCAAGATCTCGGAAATCCTCGTGTTCCTCTAGACCTCTAGATCTGGTGGAAAAGAATGGTGCTGATTGGTAAGAAGGGGCACCATATTGTGGTCTTTCTTGATTGAATGAGCCTCTGGAATAACCTCTGGATGAGGTAGAGCGGCCGAGTGGCCTTTTCCGGCCCTCCCGAAAACTCTCCCAGGAAAAACTTTCTTTAGAGAATTTTGAGCTTTGTCTAGGGAAGTGAAGATTCCCACGAATTTCCCAATTTCCTTAAGAAAACTGTCACCAAATAACAGTCCCTCGGTAGAGGATTCAAATTTCGCAGTGGCAAGGTTGGCCAATTGCGGGTCAAGCTTCAATAGAATAGTTCTTTGCCTCTCGGCGGTCAAAGCAGCTGGACCCGGCCACGTAGGATAGCAGTGTCAATGGGTTGACCTGAAGAAACTGCTTCTTCGGATATGTCCAGGATTTTAGTTAGTGGACCAAGAAGGTCCAACAGTTTATCTTGAACGCTTTTAAGGGAGTGATCTAAGCCCTTCTTAAAGGGGTATTCCAGGCAAAACCTTTTTTTTATATATATCAACTGGCTCCGGAAAGTTAAACAGAATATGTGAATATAACAAATATGTGAATTCGCAAATATAGGATGAATATTCGTCTATATATTCGCGAAATATTGCGAATTCGAATATGGCCAATGCCGCTCATCACGACTGGAGACTTCATGGCATTGTGAACAGACTTAGATACAGACATATCTACCATAGACTGGTGGGTCAATTATATCATATTCAGCCTGTACAGTAGAATTAATATCTTGAGGGAGATTTTTATTATTTTCCATTTGAAAATAGTAGTGAGGTAAAAGGTAAGAATATAAATGTAATATTTTATATATGGTGTATATAAATATAAGGGGGTATACTGACAGAGATTTTTTTATATATGTGGGTAAATATATATTTGACTTTAAAAAGTCAAATAAAGTAATGGCAGAAATTTATATTCACAGACTCAAGTTGGTGGCACAAGCGGAGAGCACAAGCCGGACCCTACACTGTGAATGTGCCTCTGTGCAATCAGTTACCAGGCTTGTAAGGTCTGGAACATTCAGCACCTTATAAAGATGGGTGGGGTGCAGGAGCCAACATAGCCTAGCAGCTGTATGCTGGGTCCATGCAGAAGTTTGGTATCAGTAGTGCTGGCCAACTCATCCTTGTTTGTGCTATACATATGGGGGAGTGGCTACCTCCATGTTGGCTCCTGCAGCCCACCCATCTTTATAAGGTGCTGAATGTTCCAGACCTTACAAGCCTGGTAACTGATCGCACAGAGGCATATTCACAGTGTAGGGTCCGTCCCAATGAGGTCACCTTATTGCTGTGGGATGGTCCAAACTATTTGGCCGCCAAATGGTGAGCAAAGTACCTAAATTTTTTCATTTTTTGCATTGTAGCAATATAGAATTTCATGTTTTATCTGTATCTTTGTGCTAGCAGTGTGCTGCTGTATTCTCCTGTTTATGTATATTTAGCCCAGCAGCCTGCACCTGTATGCCGGGTCCATGTAGTAGTTTGGTATCAGTATGTGCTGGCCAACTTATCCTTTTTTAGATAGATATGAGATAGATATGAGGTAGATAGATAGATATGATATAGATAATATAAATAGATATGAAATGGATAGATATGAGATAGATAATAGATAGATATGAGATGGATAGATAGATAGATATGAGATAGATAGATAAATAGGAGAGAGATAGATAGCTATGAGATGGATAGATAGGTAGATAGATAGATAGATAGATAGATAGATAGATAGATATGATATAGATAATATAAATAGATATGAAATGGATAGATATGAGATAGATAATTTGTGGTTTCTTGCTAGTGTTAGAAAAGTCAGCAAAGTTTCTTTTTCTTCTTCTTCTGCATTCATTATAGAGCTCATTTTATACTATACCATTGACTTCTACATATATGAGCCCACACTACAGTATTTCTCCCTTTCCCATCCATGAGACTCATTTGCTTTTCCCGTATTGTGCATGTGGTGGGTAGGAATATTTAGAGAATTGTTACACAACACTTTCTGAAATGTTCATTGTAAAGACTCAGCTGAAATCAATTTCAGATTTGGTAGACAAAAATAAAATACTTTGCAGAGATTAATTTATGTAGGGTAAATCTGAGAGTGGAAATGTACTGAGATAAAGCCGACTATTTCGGAAAGACCCCAGGGGGAGAATGACTAAGGGAGCTTCTTTTGAAACATATGCCACAGTCATTTAGAATTCAGCTCAGACGTTCACCGTTTATCTGGACTGAGACGGTTTACTCATCACTTCGCTCACCTAAAAGAAATATCTTCAAGGACGATGGGGGCACTCCGCTTTCCCAGGACCCTGAATGTCATATCGAACTAGTTTTTCAGTAACCATGAATGTATTAATGCATCTATATTAATGTATAAATGCATTCAGTAGTCATGTGATTGAATACAAGGAGCCTTAAAGGGGTATTCCGACATCAGGTAAATACAAATACTGAAGAAGAATACAACATTTCCTACCTGTCGGCCTCAGTTCTGAAACCACCAAAAAAAAAATTGCTTTGTGGGTTTGTAGTCATCACCACTACCACGTCAGAAACACAATTTCATATTTGGGCAGTTGCTCAGTACTAAAATTCCCAGAATGCATTGCTCCCTGTCCCCAGTTCCCCACCCAGAGCTGTTGCAGAACATTGATCTACAGAGCAGAAGAGTCTGCAGCACCTGCTGTAATCATTCACTGCCTGCTCCTCTGCCTGCGGCATTGTCCACCACAAACCACTGTAATCCCATTTCATTCTTCCCTAAAATCCCAGTAAAGATATGTACAGTGTCTTGTACTTTTTTTTATTTTGTCATGTATATCCACAGATAAAATTTTCTTTCATTGCAATGTTATGTAATGGACCAACTCAAAATAGTCCATTATTTTGAAGTAGGGGTAAAAATACATACTGCTAAATATTACAAAAATCTACAGATAAACATCTGTTGAGTGTTGAGTGCATATGTATTCACTTCCTAAATGTGAACCCCCCCCCCCCAACAGTGAGATCTGGTGCACCCAATTGCCTTCACACATTACACAATCAATAAAGAGGGTCCAATTGTCTGTGATTTAATCTCAGGCCATCACAGACCAGGTGTATTTGTACTGAGAGTTTGTTAGAGAGTATTACTGAAAAAACAGCAGCATGAAGACCAAAGTGCACATTTTGAAAGTCTCACAAGGTGCTATAAAATCCATTATTAAATAATATAGCACAAGCATGTCAAACTCAAAGGCTAACATGGGCCAAAAAAACAAGATTTAAGTTTATGTGGGCCGCATAAAAAATAAAATAAAAAAAAAACATGCCCCCCTGCACAACATCTCATGCCCCACCGCACAAGACCCAATGCCCCCTTTGCACAAGACCCCATGCCCACCCTACACAAGACCCCATGCCCCCCTGCACAACACCCCATGACCCCCTTCACAAGACCCCATGCCCTTTTGTACAACACCCCATGCCCCCCTTTGCACAAGACCCCATGCCCCCTGCACAAGACCCCATGACCCCCCTGCACAAGACCCCATGACCCCCTTTGCACAAGACCCCATGCCCCCCTACACAAGACCCCATGCCCTTCTCGTACAACACTCCATTCCCCCTTTGCACAAGACCCCATGCCCCCTGCACAAGACCCCATGACCCCCTTTGCACAAGACCCCATGCCCCCCTACACAAGACCCCATGCCCTTCTCGTACAACACTCCATTCCCCCTTTGCACAAGACCCCATGACCCCCTTCACAAGGTCCCAATCCCCTTTTGTACAACACTCCATGCACCCTTTGCACAAGACCCCATCCCCCCTTTGCACAAGACCCCATGACCCCCTTCACAAGGTCCCAATCCCCTTTTGTACAACACTCCATGCACCCTTTGCACAAGACCCCATCCCCCTTTGCACAAGACCCCATGCCCCCTTTGCACAAGACCCCATGCCAACCCTACACAAGACCCCATGCCCCCTGCACAACACCCCATGACCCCCTTCACAAGACCCAATGCCCCATTTGCACAACACTCCATGCCCCCCTTCGCACAAGACCCCATGCCCCTCAGTTCCCCCACATTAGGTGTGCAGTACAGTTCCCCCACATTAGGTGTGCAGTACAGTTCCCCCACATTACGTGTGCAGTACAATTTCCCCACATTAGGTGTGCAGTACAGTTCCCCCACATTACGTGTGCAGTATAGTTTCCCCACATTAGGTGTGCAGTACAGTTCCCCCACATTAGGTTGGCAGTACAGTTCCCCCACATTAGGTGTGCAGTACAGTTCCCCCACATTAGATGTGCAGTACAGTTCCCCCACATTAGGTGTGCCGTATAGTTCCCCCACATTAGGTGTGCAGTACAGTTCCACCACATTAGGTGTGCAATACAGTTCCCCCACATTAGGTGGGCAGTACAGTTCCCCCACATTAGGTAGGCAGTACAGTTCCCCCACATTAGGTGTGCAGTACAGTTCCCCCACATTGGGTGCAGTACAGTTCCCCCACATTATGTGTAGTACAGTTCCCCCACATTAGGTGCAGTACAGTTCCCCCACATTAGGTTGGCAGTATAGTTCCCCACATTAGGTGCAGTACAGTTCCCCCACATTAGGTTGGCAGTACAGTTCCCCCACATTATGTTGGCAGTATAGTTCTCCACATTAGGTACAGTATGTCCCCCCACAGACATACAGCCTTCAGCCATATACAGTGTATGGCTGGAGGCTGTATGCCTGTTTACTGCCCCACTTCAGTGTTCCGACCAGCACTCCTCCGGTCCGGGGTCACGATGTACTGCTATGGCCTATGGGCCATAGTAGTAGGTCCCGGGACCGGAGGAGCGGTGGTCGGAACACCGAAGATGACGTGTAGCTGGTGAATGGTGACTTACCAAACCAGCACGTCCTCCTCAGTGCTCCGCTGTGCTGTTGCTATGGGAGAACGCACGTGATGTCCCTGCGTGCGCTACCTCCTGGCGGCCTCTGCGTTTTTAAAGTTAACGCAGGGCCGCAGAGAGGTAACTGGGGCATCCTTGTGTCCTGAAAAGATTTTTAGGGACACAGCGAATGTGATGGGGGCCCCCTGTGGGCACATGGCACGGAGCAGGTACTCAAGGAGCGCCAATGATGATCTGGCCCTGACCAGAGCAATGAATATCTTTGCCAGGCCGCATGTTTGACGCCCATGATAAAGCACATCCGCAAACCTACCAAGACAAGGCTATCCACCCAAACTGACAAATTGGCCAAGATAAAATCAGAGAAGCAACCAAGAGACACATGGTAACTCTGGAGGAGCTGCAAAGATCAAAAGCTGAGGTGGGAAAATATGTTCAATGGACAACTTTTAGTCATGTACTCCACAAATCTAACCTTTATGGAACAGCGGCGAGTGACAGCTGTTCAGCCAATCACTGACAGTGGTGGGACGCCATAACAGCTTGGGAGCAGCTTCCTAATCTGTGGATAGGTGATACGTATTTTAAGTTGGAATACCACATTAAAGGAGTAGTCCAATCCTGAAAAACATATCCCCTATCCAAAGGATAGGGATAAGTTTCAGATTGTGGGGGGTCCGACCACTGCGCCCTCCCCCCCCCCCCCCCTCCGCGATCTTCTGTACGGTGTACGATCTCCTGTACGGTGCCAGGGCATCCCGTGGGAAGGGGGCGTGTAGACCACCACACGAAGCGGCGGCTGACACGCCCCCTCAATACAGCTCTATGGCAGAGCCGGAGCGCTGCCTTCGGCAATCTCCGACTCTGCCATAGCACTGTATTGAGGGGGTGTGTAGGCCGCCGCTTTGTGCAGTGGTCAACACGCCCCCTTCCCGCGGGGGGCCCCCAGCAGTTGGACCGCCGCGATCTGAAACTTATCTCCTATCTTTAGGATAGGAGCTAGGTTTTTCAGGACTAGACTACTCCTTTAAAGGAGAACTCCAGAATAGAAAAATTGTCCTCCAAAGTAAAGAGGTACATATCTTCCTTCGCTCCCTCGGTGCCTCTGGTAACCCGCTCCGGTCTCCGCCCTAATCCTCTTCCTGGTTGCCGGCAGTGTGACGTTGTAGTGTGAGTGCAGTATGACTCGCCGACCACCGGCAACCAGTAAGAGGATCGTGGTGGAGACCGGAGCGGGTTGCCAGAGGCACCGGGGGAGCGAAGGAAGGTATGTACCTCTCTATATTTTTTACTGCCGGCAGTATGGAGGACAATTTTTCTATTCTGGAGTTCTCCTTTAATGCTACCTGTGGCTATAGACTTTTGCTCCATAGGTTAAAAATTTACCGTGACAGCACTCTCTCCATGAGGTGACTCACCCTTGTTATAGGCTCATACTACACGGCACCCTGAGGTGGTTCAGACTTGTTACAGGCTCATAATACTCTCAGGGAGGTGGTTCAGCCTTGTTATAGGCTCAACCTTGATATGTAAATCATGCCCAGAAACCCCAATCAGGGTCTAGGCCAAAACATGTCAAAGTAGATGAAACAAAGAAGATACAATTGCTCGGCCGGTTTAAGTAACAAGAAGAATAATAATATTGATATAGTAATGATAATATATATATATATATAGATATATATATATATATATATATATATATATATATATCACCTCCTGAGGTGAATCTGCTATACAGAACAAGGAGAGTAATGCATACTTGTGGAGATACGTCTATTACACAGTACAAGGACAGTGTCCCAAATGGGAGCTCTAAGATGGTAATTGAGTATAACAATAGGACACAGCAAAAAGGTTGCTTCATAAAGTAATACTATTGTACCATAAGGATATAGATGTATTATACCCCTGTGGACATGAATATGTCAGCACTAGTCCTGCAATCCAGATACCTTAGTAAGTGTTACAGCAATATTGTACTAAATAAAAACAAGACTTATATACAGCAAGAGGCAGCAAAAGGAGTCATTTCATTACTTCTGCCAAGTGTTGTAGAGAACAGAGAATCACCGCGACACCTTAAAGGAAATCTGTCATCAGAATCACCCCCACTAAACCTGTTACGCAGGCTTGTAGTGCGGGTGATCCTGATTAAAACGCTTCTTACCTGGTAAAAAATGGTTCATGAACTTATCCTCGTAGTCTAACTCCTTTTTCTAGGTCTGGTGGGGAGGGCTGCGCATGCGCCGCTTTCCGTACACCCGGAAGTGGCGTTCTCCCCCCGGCTTTTCACTCATGCAGCCCGTCTTCTTACTTGTATTGGGCCGCAGCTCGAGTGAAGCCGGGGGGAGAACGCCGCTTCCGGGTGTACGGAAAGCGGCGCATGCGCGGCCCTCCCCACCAGACCTAGAAAAAGAAGTTAGACTACGAGGATAAGTTCATGAATATTCATGAGCCGGGCGGCAGCTCCGCCCAGCTAGAATGACGTGTGGCCGAGTCCGAGATGATAACACCTCCCACTGAGTCCCAAGCCAGGGAATAACAGAAAACTAAAGATATAGATATCTGAAGGACCGCTGAACCATTTTTAACCAGGTAAGAAGCGTTTTAATCAGGATCACCCGCACTACAAGCCTGTGTAACACGTTTAGTGCGGGTGATTCTGATGACAGATTTCCTTTAAGGTGTCGCGGTGATTCTCTGTTCTCTACAACACTTGGCAGAAGTAATGAAATGACTCCTTTTGCTGCCTCTTGCTGTATATAAGTCTTGTTTTTATTTAGTACAATATTGCTGTAACACTTACTAAGGTATCTGGATTGCAGGACTAGTGCTGACATATTTATGTCCACAGGGGTATAATACATCTATATCCTTATGGTACAATAGTATTACTTTATGAAGCAACCTTTTTGCTGTGTCCTATTGTTATACTCAATTACCATCTTAGAGCTCCCATTTGGGACACTGTCCTTGTACTGTGTAATAGACGTATCTCCACAAGTATGCATTACTCTCCTTGTTCTGTATAGCAGATTCACCTCCGTATTGTGGGATCTCTCTGGCATAATTCCCTTTTTTACACACATTTTCTGTTTATCTGCATACTAGGGTTATCCTTCCCTATCCTAATAGATACTCAGGGTACCCCAGTCAGACAGAGAGCCTCTATCCTTTCTTTCCCTTATCATAGGGTATACAGGAACAGTACAGGATTAGGTTCCGGAGCGGGGCCGCACTTATCAGGGCGTTAACTCCGCCTAGGGTTAGGTCCAGTGGTGAGGGCCAACTAGGGAGACTGTGAGGTAGTAGCCAACCACATCATATTGGGATATATACGACCCCCAATAGTCCCCTCCCCCTCTTACCTTCACCTATACCCCACCTTTAGTAAGGAGGTGATATATATTTTATCATTACTATATCAGTATTATTATTATTCTTGTTACTTAGACCGGCCGAGCAATTGTATCTTCTTTGCTTCATCTACTATGACATGTTTTGGCCTAGACCCTGATTGGGGGTTCTGGGTATGATTTACATATCAAGTGTTTTTGATCACGCTTTTGTGTGTGTATTTTTTTGATGGTATAGGACCCATTCCGGAGTCTTAGTGTTTTTATCGGTGATTTGCTTCCTTTGATACACTATTGATTATCTGGTTAGGGTGACATTTTTGTTATAGGCTCACACAACACTGCACCCTTTCAGTGAGGTGGTTCAGCCTTGTTATAGGCTCACAATACACTGCACCCTTTCAGTGAGGTGGTTCAGCCTTGTTATAGGCTCACAATACACTGCACCCTCTCAGTGTGGTGGTTCAGCCTTGTTATAGGTTCACAATACAAGGCACCCTCTCAGCGAGGTGGTTCTGCCTTATAATAGGCTCACAATACAGGACACCCTCTCAATGAGGTGGTTCTGCCTTGTTATAGGCTCACAATACATGGCACGCTCTCAGTGAGGTGGTTCAGCCTTGTTATAGGCTCACAATACACAACACCCTCTCAGTGAGGTGGTTCAGCCTTGTTATAGGCTCACAATACACAACACCCTCTCAGTGAGGTGGTTCAGCCTTGTTATAGGCTCACAATACACAACACCCTCTTCGTGAGGTGGTTCAGCCTTGTTATAGGCTCACACTACACGGCACCCTCTCCTTGAGGTGGTTCAGTCTTGTTATAGGCTCACAATACACGGCACCCTATTAGTGAGGTGGTTCAGCCTTGTTATAGGCTCACACTACACGGCACCCTCTCCTTGAGGTGGTTCAGTCTTGTTATAGGCTCACAATACACGGCACCCTCTCAGTGAGGTGGTTCAGCCTTGTTATAGACTCATGATACACAGCACCCTCTCAGTGAGGTGGTTCAGCCTTGTTATAGACTCATGATACACAGAACCCTCTCAGTGAGGTGGTTCAGCCTTGTTATAGACTCATGATACACAGCACCCTCTCCATGAGGATGGTCAGCCTTGTTATAGGCTCAGTAAACCAGCACTAATCTACAATATCTGCGCTCACTTACATTGTGCATGTAATAGGGTCCAAAGTCATGCTTTATATGATACTGCCGCCAGGAGAGAGGCCCCATTAGTTTTTTTTTTTTTGCACAATCTTGAGTCAACCCTAGGGGTACATTTAGAGACTGCTCAGACCCTCCTCAGGTCCTGTACTAGGCATAAGACCAGGTATCACTTTTGGCTGAAACATTATGGGCTAAAATCTAGCATTGAAAGGTAATAAGAGGTTATAAGTTCTAAGTCCGGTTATCAGTTCCAACACAAATGTTATGTATCCCTCTGAGGGTCAGCCTACATCGCCAGGGAAAAATAAGGAGCCTTGTCCTTTGTTTCCTTTACTGATAAAAACTACATGGTAAAAAAACAATTCACGTCAATGTGTAGCTACTTCCACTGCTGCTCAAGGGTGGAAAATTACCAGTGGTGTATTACTTTAATGAAGTCAACACGATTATTCTATCAGAAGCTTCCAGCTGGGGTGAGATATGTGGCCGGCATTCACAGCTTAATGGAAAATTCCTGTATAGAGAACCTCCGACTTCCCACCATAAAATAACAGCATTCCTCAGAAGCCAAACATGGGGCCTTATAATAATAAGAATTATGGAGTTCTAAGGCCCATGTCAGAAGAATCATGGATCTTCATGTTCATCAATATCCATTGATCTGACATTTGGGTTTGGGATTAATTGAACCCATTTGGTTTTATCATCGTCTGACTTGTCTATTGTGTTCATGGTGGTTTTAAAGGAGTATTCCGGCTTTATACATCTTATCGGCTATGCAAAGGATAGTGGATAAGATGCATGATCGTAGGAGTCCTGCCACTGGGGACCCCCGTGATCTCGGTGCAGCCCCCAGCATTCTGTGCCCGGTGCTGCCTCCAAGACGGGGATGTGATGTAATGGCCATGCCCCCTCCATTCATGTCTATGGGAGGGGGCGTGATGGAAGTCACGCCCCCTCAAGACATGAATGGAGGGGGCGTGGCCATGACGTCACTAGGGCATGACCGTCACGTCATGTTCCCTGTCTCGGAGGCACCACCCAGCACAGAATGCCGGGGGCTGCACCGAGATCACGGGGGTCTCCATCGGTGCGACCCCTTCGATCATACATCTTATCCCCTTATCCTTTGGATAGGGGATAAGATGTATAAAGCCGGAATACCCTTTTAACATAGAGTTGGCAACTGGTACTAAAGTACTATCCATTAAATTGAATACGACTGAATGGGAAAAGTTGCAAAACCAGTTGTTAGTGCGTCTCAGATACCTACCAATAAAATATCAATCGTCTATCTCATAAAGATTGGCTTTTGTAAAGATATAGAGAACCTTCGATATTTTTTTCCACTACAGCATAGAAAAAAAATATTTATCCCCAGATGATTTTGTATGACATGGCCACGCCCCACCAAAGAAATGATCGGTCTATGATTTTAACCCCTTAAGGACGCAGGACGTAAATGTACGTCCTGGTGAGTTGGTACTTAACGCACCAGGACGTACATTTACGTCATGTGCATAACCGTGGGCATCGGAGCGATGCCCGTGTCATGCGCGGCTGATCCCAGCTGCTGATCGCAGCCAGGGACCCGCCGGCAATGGCCGACGCCCGCGATCTCGCGGGCGTCCGCCATTAACCCCTAAGGTGCCGGGATCAATACAGATCCCGGCATCTGCGGCAGTGCGCGATTTGAATGAATGATCGGATCGCCCGCAGCGCTGCTGCGGGGATCCGATCATTCAGAACGCCGCACGGAGGTCCCCTCTCCTTCCTCCGTCCGGCTTCCGGCGTCTCCTGCTCTGGTCTGTGATCGAGCAGACCAGAGCAGAAGATCGCCGATAACACTGATCTGTTCTATGTCCTATACATAGAACAGATCAGTATTAGCAATCATGGGGATTATTCAAGTGGGGACTATTCAAGTGTAAAATAAAATGTAAAAAAATGTAAAAGTAAAAGTAAAAAAAAAGTGAAAAATCCCCTCCCCCAATAAAAAGTAAAACGTCAGTTTTTTCCTATTTTACCCCCAAAAAGCGTAATTTTTTTTTATAGACATATTTGGTATCGCTGCGTGCGGAAATGTCCGAACTATTAAAATAAAATGTTAATGATCCCATACGGTGAACGGTGTGAACGGGGAAAAAAAACAAAATTCCTACTTTTTTAATACATTTTATTTAAAAAAAAATACTAAAAAATTAATTAAAAGTTTTTTATATGCAAATGTGGTATCAAAAAAAAGTACAGATCATGGCGCAAAAAATTAGCCCCCATACCGCCGCTTATACGGAAAAATAAAAAAGTTAGAGGTCATCAAAATAAAGGGATTATAAATGTACTAATTTGGTTAAAAAGTTTGTGATTTTTTTTAAGCGCAACAATAATATAAAAGTATATAATAATGGGTATCATTTTAATCGTATTGACCCTCAGAATAAAGAACACACATCATTTTTACCATAAATTGTACGGCGTGAAAACGAAAGCTTCCAAAATTAGCAAAATTGCGTTTTTTGTTTTAATTTCCCAACAAAAATAGTGTTTTTTGGTTGCGCCATACATTTTATAATATAATGAGTGATGTCATTACAAAGGACAACTGGTCGCGCAAAAAACAAGCCCCCATACTAGTCTGTGGATGAAAATATAAAAGAGTTATGATTTTTAGAAGGCGAGGAGGAAAAAATGAAAACGTTAAAATTCTTAAGGCCAAAATGGGCTGAGCCCTTAAGGGGTTAATGGCCGGTTTATTTGAACAGTGAGAGACTAACAAGAAAAAAAGCCATAAAAAACTTATTTAAAAAAAGTTATGAATTTATTTGCATTTTACTTAGTGAAATAAGTATTTGATCCCCTATCAATCAGCAAGATTTCTGGCTTCCAGGTGTCTTTTATGCAGGTAATGAGCTGAGATTAGGAGCACTCTCTATGTAACTATGTAACTATGTAACCCCTTAAGGACCCAGCGATTTTACACCTTAGGACCCGGCCATTTTTTGAACATCTGACCACTGTCACTTTAAACATTAATAACTCTGGAATGCTTTTAGTTATCATTCTGATTCCGAGAAAGTTTTTTTGTGACATATTCTACTTTAACATAGTGGTAAAATTTTGTGGTAACTTGCATCCTTTCTTGGTGAAAAATCCCAAAATTTGATGAAAAATTTTCCAATTTTTCACAAAATTTTGAAACTCGCTTTTTTTCAGGGACCAGTTCAGGTTTGAAGTGGATTTGAAGGGTCTTCATATTAGAAATACCCCACAAATTACCCCATTATATAAACTGCATCCCCCAAAGTATTCAAAATGACATTCAGTCAGCATTTTAACCCTTTAGGTGTTTCACAGGAGTAGCAGCAAAGTGAAGGAGAAAATTCACAATCTTCATTTTTTACACTCGCATGTTCTTGTAGACCCAATTTTTTTATTTTTACAAGGGGTAAAAGGAGAAAATGTATACTTATGTTTGTAGCCCAATTTCTCTCGAGTAAGCACATACCTCATATGTCTATGTAAAGTGTTCGGCGGGCGCAGTAGAGGGCTCAGAAGCGAAGGAGCGACAAGGGGATTTTGGAGAGTACGTTTTTGTGAAATGGTTTTTGGGGGGCATGTTGCATTTAGGAAGCCCCTATGGTGCCAGAACAGCAAAAAAAAAAAAAAAAAAAAACACATGGCATACCATTTTGGAAACTAGACCCCTTGAGGAACATAACAAGGAATTAAGTGAGCCTTAATACCCCACAGGTGTTTCACTACTTTTGCTTATGTAAAAATGTTTTTATTTTTTTCACTAAAATGTGTGTTTCCCCCCAAATTTCACATTTTTGCAAAGGTTAATAGCAGAAAATACCCCCCAAAATTTGTAACCCCATCTCTTCTGAGTATGACGGTACCCCATAAGTTGACCTGAAGTGCACTACGGGCGAACTACAATGCTCAGAAGAGAAGGAGTCATATTTGGCTTTTTGAGAGCAAATTTTGCTCGGGGGGGGGGGCATGTCGCATTTAGGAAGCCCCTATGGTGCCAGGACAGCAAACAAAAAAAAACACATGGCATACCATTTTGGAAACTAGACCCCTTGAGGAACGTAACAAGGGATTTAGTGAGCCTTAATACCCCACAGGGGTTTCATGACTTTTGCATATGTAAAAAAAAAATATTTTTTTTCACTAAAATGTGTTTCCCCCCAAATTTAACATTTTTGAAAGGGTTAATAGCAGAAAATACCTCCCCAAAATTTGTAACCCCATCTCTTCTGAGTATGGCGGTACCCCATAAGTTGACGTGAAGTGCACTGCGGACGAACTACAATGCTCAGAAGAGGAGTCATATTTGGCTTTTTGAGAGCAAATTTTGCTCAGGGGCATGTTGCATTTAGGAAGCCCCTATGGTGCCAGGACAGCAAAAAAAAAAAAAAAAAACACATGGCATACCATTTTGGAAACTAGACCCCTTGAGGAACGTAAAAAGGAATTAAGTGAGCCTTAATACCCCACAGGGGTTTCACAACTTTTGCATATGTAAAAAAAAAAAAAAAATTTCACTAAAATGTGGGTTTTCCCCAAAATTTTACATTTTTACAAGGGTTAATAGCAGAAAAGACACCCCACAATTTGTAAATACATTTCTTTGGAGTAAGGACATACCTTTAATTTTTGATGATTTTCGCTCCGCGGGTGCACACCAGGTCTTGGAGTGGGAGGTCAATCAGGGGCCTTGAGCTTATCTTAGCAGCCAGGATGTGGGACCCCCCCTCAAGGAGCATTAATGGGGGGGAGCACTGAGCCCTAAAATAGGGGAACACTATGGGGGACAACGGGCCGTAACTGAGGTAGACAGGTGGGGTACAGAGGCCTGTAATATGGGGTACAGTGGGCCAGAAATCTATAAATCATAAAATAATAAAACAGGATATGTTCCCAGAATGATGACCCAGAGCATAGCCGAAACAAAAAAAATAATGCCCGCCCCAAACCCTATGCTCTGAGTCATCATTCTGGGAATGTGATTTGTGGGGCCGTCCCTAACCTGTTGCCTCAAATGCCACCCGCTCAGGTGGAGAGAGAGCGTGGCGCATTTGAGGCAACATAAAAAGTCCCCGATGATAGTGACTCAGTGACCTATGACCCATTTTTTTGAAAAATCCCCCCAGAGGTGTTATCAGGTTTGTTTGTTTTTTCCGTTTTTTGGGCAATTTAGTGATTTATGGGGTTAAAATTTGGAATGTACTCTGGACTTGGTACATTGGTCAAATTATGGAGAATTAAAAATGTAAAGGGAAAATTTAGGGCTCCATGGAAGTGTGATACTCCCTGAAGCAGTCTTTTATGCAGAGGCCCGGATTATCTGGGCAAGTGTCGCACTGATGGATGGTGTCCTTCCGTATCCCCTTCCTGCAACACACTCTGCATTTTTTCTGGGATCGCCCCTTCTTTCCAATGTGGGGGACCTCACCTGGAAAGTGTTGGCCTGGGACGATCCTGGCGCCTATAACTCCAGACCCTTGGGAAGTCCGGCCTGATCTTTCCCGGTCGCCAAAGATCAGGAACCTTAGGACTTCTTCTTGGTACTGGAGGAATGTCCCTGTGTTGCCAGCGTACTGGGACAGTACAAAAGCGTTGTACATGGCAACCTGTACCATGTAGACCGCAACTTTTTTGTACCATGCCCGTGTTTTCCGCATGGCGTTATATGGCTTGAGGACTTGATCTGAGAGATCAACTCCCCCCATATACCGATTGTAGTCCAGAATACAATCGGGCTTGAGGACCGGTTCCACGGTACCTCGCACAGGGACAGGGGTGCTGCTGTTCCCATGAATAGTGGTGAGTATAAGCACATCCCTCTTATCCTTATACTTCACCAACAACAGGTTATCATGGGTGAGGGCACGGGACTCACCCTTGGGGATAGGCGTCTGGACCAAATTTAGAGGGAAGCCTCTCTGGTTCTTCCGCACGGTGCCACAAGCGGACGTGGATCTGGCGGAAAGGGATTTGAACAGAGGGATGCTGGTATAAAAGTTATCCACGTACACGTGGAAACCCTTATCCAGCAATGGGTGCATAAGGTCCCAAAGTGGGGTCTGATAGAGGACGTCCCCGCTCCAGTACTGCCTGACACTTGTTTTTTTGTCCAGGCTCATATGCAGCGTGAGGCCCCAAAATGTCCTCATTTCCGCTGCATCAATGGCGCGCCATTCATTGGAACTGGCCAAAAACGAATCGGTGTGGTGGGCAATGAACTGCTGGGCGAACAAGTTCGTTTGCTCCACCATGTGATTGACAAAGCTGTCACTGAAAAAAAGTCCAGATCAGTGAAGCCAGCATGGTCAATCCGGATTCCTGAGTCGCCAACAAACTCAGGAATCCATGGCTGATAACCCTCTGGGGGGCTCCAGACAGGGTCATCAGAAGGTGCACTTGTCTGGGGGGCCAGACTCCTATTACGAGCGGCATTGCCACTCGTACTAGTGTCGGCCACTGGGTGACTCTCATGGGGGTGCGTGGCCTCGCCTGGCGGCGTCTCCGCCGCCGTACAGGGGACTCGTCATCACTGCTAGATGATGATAAGGGGGCGAGGAAGAACACAAAAAAGTCGGATCTTCCTCGTCCTCACTGGCAGATTCGGAGGCTAAAAAAGAGTAAGCCTCCGCTGCCGAAAATGCCCGACGGGCCATTACATTTTTCCTACGGTGGCGGGGGGGGGGGGGAGGGGTTGTGTGCGGGGGGGTCAGGGAAGTATGTAGTGTGTGGTGCTTGGTGTAAACTTACAGGAAAAAAAAAAGCTGGGGCCAAAAAAATAAAAATGGGTGGCACTCGCAGCACCCTGAACCCCTAATAGGGCCCAGGGTCACACGGATCAGGTGACAGCGGACCCTTGGGGACCTATTAGGGGGTCAGGGGGGGATTTTTTATTTTACTTTATTTTTTACTTTTTTTTTACTGTTTTTGGACACAGAATGCCTACCTTGCCCTGATAACTGCTTTCCCTGATCTAAGGGCTCCTGAGGGGGCTCCGATGGTGCAGAGGGGGGGGTCCAGGTCCTCTCGTGGCAGCTCTGCATGCTGACTGAACTCAGCGAGCGCGCAGAGCTGCGTGAGGGGACCAATAACCCCTCCTCTGCTGGACTACTATTGGCCGGACGATCGCTAGCCGATAGCAGCGTTGCTGGGGCGGTGCCAGTATTGTCACCGCCCCCCCCAGCAACGGCAGGTGATTGGCGGTGTATTGTACACCGCCGATCACCTTCTTTTTTCGGGTCATAAGTGACCCAAATGACCGGAATCGCAGCAGATCGCTCGCGTGATTTCGCAAGCGCTCTGCTGCGATCGCCGACATGTGGGGGTCCCAGAACGATTGCAGCAGGCATGCCGTTCCGATCTATGCCCGGCGCGCAGCAGGGATCGGAAAACCCCAGGGCGTAAGTTTATGCCCTGGGTCCTTAAGTACCAGGGCGTAAAATTACGCCCTGGGTCCTGAACAGGTTAAAGGGGTACTCTGCTTCTAGACATCTTATCCCCTATCCTATAGGGGATAAGATGTCCGATGGCAGGGGTCCAGCCGGTGGGGACTCCCGCAATCTCAGCTGCGGCACCCCAGACATCCGGTGCACGGAGAGAACTTCGCTCTGTGACGGTTGACTCGTGATGCGGGAAGGAGGCTTGTGATGTCATGGCCACACACCCTCAATGGAAGTCTATGGGACTTGCATTGGGGGTGCATGGCCGTTTCGAGTGGGGCGTGGCCGTGACGTCACGAGCCTCCGTCGCTGCACCCAACCCTTTACACAAACGCAAGGTGTAGCAGGGAGATTGCAGGGGTCCCCAGTGGTGGGAACCCCGCGACCTGACATCTTATCCCCTATCCTTTGGATAGGGGATAAGATGTCTAGGGGCGGAGTACCCCTTTAAAGGGAACACTCCTAATCTTAGCTTGTTACCTGTATAAAAGAGACCTGTTCACAGAATCAATCAGATTCCAAACTCTCCACCATGGCCAAGACCAAAGAGTTGTCCAAGGATGTCAAGGACAAGATTGTAGATCTACACAAGACTGGAATGGGCTACAAGACCATTGCCAAGCAGCTTGGTGAGAAGCTTACAACAGTTCAGCCATTATTGTAACGTGGAAGAAACACAAAATAATTGTCCTTGGTTGGGGGCTCCATGTAAGATCTCACCTCGTGGAGTTTCAGTGATCATTAGGACAGTGAGGAATCAGCCCAGAACTACACGGGAGGATCTTGTCAATGATCAATGGAAATTAATAAAGCCTCTCGGTCAATTTGGCGGCCCATGTGAACTCCCATTTTAACTTCTTTCAACTGCGTTGAGCTTTATAGTCTGTGCAGTTGAGACTACAATGTACGTACATATAATTGCCCAACAGGGAAAATATATGGACATTGTATTGCTTGACAGCCATATAACAGTATTATGCGGGCCCGGTGTTGTGGTTTTATCATGGAAACATATGCAGATATTGTATGTCAGTAATAGTTTAATACATAGCAGTATGATCTAATTATTTGAGCAGTGTGTTGCAGCATTTGATGGGAAATGTGGATACAGAGACAAAAAAAGACATGGTCGCACATCCACAACATGCACAAATGATCTAACGCTTCTCAGCAGTATATATAGAACAAACAGGTCGTTTGCGTACTTTATGATTATGGATGTGGCGGGTCCCTAACATCCCTAGCATAAAATGGCGCGGCACCACCACCGCCACGACACCAGTGCCCACGGGAGGGGGACGACCCGCTGGCCGAGCAGCCCCAAATGCCACTCGAACCAGCCCACGGGACGCCCCCCCCCCCCCCCACGCAGACACGGCGCCACGGCGGGAGCAGCCGCCACGCAGTACCACACCAATGTGAACAGGGTGTAATGGTTCACTCACCATGTGCCTCCAGCCAGAGACTGGAAGCCTAGCCAGGAAGGGAGGGGCCATAGAGCACTTCCTGCTCAACTTATCTGTGCAAGGGCTATGGGAGAGGGGTGAAGTGCAGACCAAGCAAAAACAAAAAAACGGAAAGGAGAATACAAAAATGTGGATACAGAGACGAAAAAAGACATGGTCGCACATCCACAACATGCACAAATGATCTAACGCTTCTCAGCAATATATATAGAACAAACAGGTCGTTTGTGTACTTTATCATCATAAAGTGCATGAAGCCCGACAGTCTCGTCACGGCCACCTGGATGGGAAATGTATGGAGGCACTGTATAACAGTATTCATTTAGCACTTTGTGGTATGATAGTATTATTCATGCACTGCATAGTATAGGTGTTAGTTTTTGGATTGGTGCCTGTATTAGTATTATTTGGTAGTCATAGGCACTGTTTTGCATTATTAGCAGATTTTAGGCAGTTTTGTTTAGATGTTTTGTGGTATATTGGTATTATTTGAGCACTGTGCTGCAGTATTATCTGGAAAATGCATGAAGGCACTGTTATTGAAGAGCCATGTACTCAAATTATTAAGGAACTTTTTAGTAGTTTTATCAAGGAAACATGTGCAGTATTTAAAAAAAAAATACTTTGTGTTATAATGGTATTATTTGACCCCTGTGTCGCGGTATTTTCAGGAAAATGTATGAAGACACTAATATTTGAGAACCATATACCGGTATAATTCAGGCACCCTGTTACGTTATTATCTGGGAAACATATAATTTTTGTACTTTGTGATGCCGTACAATACTACCTCGGAAACATGCAGGCACTGTGTGTCAATATTATTTTGGCGCTCTAGTAAGATGGCATTGTCTGCGCACTGTGCTGCAGTATTATCTGGCAGTCATATCTCAGCACTGTATGTCAATTTTAGTATAGTACTGTGCACTATGATGGTAATATTTCAGGTCTATGTTGTGGAATAATTTGGGAAACATGTATGCAGACACTTATGTGAGAGCCATATACAGTGGTCCCTCAACATACGATGGTAATCCGTTCCAAATGGACCATCGTTTGTTGAAACCATCATATGTTGAGGGATCCGTGCAATGTAAAGTATAGGACAGTGGTCTACAACCTGCGGACCTCCAGATGTTGCAAAACTACAACACCCAGCATGCAAAGGAAGTTGTACTCACCTGTCCCCGCCGCTCCGGACCGTCACCGCTCATCACCGCTGCCTTGGATGTCGCCTTCCATCGCTGTTGCCGCGTCCCTGAGGTGTCCCCGACGCTCCGGTAAGGCCTCTGCTTCCCCCGCATCCTCACGCTCCGTCGCCGCCATCACGTTGTTACGCACGCCGCTCCTATTGGATGAAGGGACGGCGTGCGCAGCGATGTGATGACGACGATGGAGACCGCCGATGATGCAGGGGATCCCAAAGAGGACGCGCCGGAGCCCCGAGGACAGGTAAGAGACATCAGCGGACCACACGGGGCACCGTAAACGGCTATCCGGTGGCAGCTGAAGCAGTCTGCACTGCCAGATAGCCGTTTAGGCGATGGCCCCGACATACAAAAGCATCGTATGTTGATGCTGCCTCTGAGAGGCCATCGCATGTTGAAATTATCGTATGTCGGGGCCATCGTAGGTCGAGGGGTCACTGTATCAGTATTATTTAGGTGCTGTGGTGCAGTATTATCTAAGAAACTATGGAGACACTGTGTGACAGTATCATTTTAAATTTTTTGTGGCATTATTTACCGTATATACTCGAGTATTTTTCGTGCTGAAAACACCCCCCTCGGCTTATACTCGAGTGAACTCTCCACCCGGAGTGGTCTTCAACCTGCGGACCTCCAGAGGTTTCAAAACTACTACTCCCAGCAAGCCCGGGCAGCCATCAGCTGTCCGAGCTTGCTGGGAGTTGTAGTTTAGAAACCTCCGGAGGTCCGCAGGTTGAAGACCACTGCGGCCTTCCACATCATCCAGCCCCCTCTCACCCCCCTTTAGTTCTGTACAGTACTCACCTCCGCTCGGCGCTGGTCCGGTCCTGCAGGACTGTCCGGAGAGGAGGTGGTCCGGTGGGATAGTGGTTCCAGGCTGCTATCTTCACCGGGGAGGCCTCTTCTAAGCGCTTCGGGCCCGGCCTCAGAATAGTCACGTTGCCTTGACAACGACGCAGAGGTGCGTTCATTGCCAACGTACTTCTGCGTCGTTGTCAAGGCAACGCCTCTATTCCGGGCTGGAAGCGCGGAGAAGAGGCGCCCCTGGTGAAGATAGCAGCCCGGAACCACTATCCCACCGGACCACCTCCTCACCGGACAGCCCTGCAGGACCGGACCAGCGCCGAGCGGAGGTGAGTACTCAGAACTAAAGGGGGTGAGAGGGGGCTGGATGATGTTGAAGGCCGCAGTGGTCTTCAACCTGCGGACCTCCGGAGGTTTCAAAACTACAACTCCCAGCAAGCCCGGACAGCCGATGGCTGCCCGGGCTTGCTGGGAGTTGTAGTTTTGAAACCTCTGGAGGTCCGCAGGTTGAAGACCACTGAGGGCGGATGATGAGAAGAGAATGATGAAGGGGGGGTGTGGGATGATGACAAGAGGATGATGAAGGGGGGGGGTGGGATGATGAAGGGGGGTGAGTGGGATGATGAAGGGGGGTGTGTGGGATGATGACAAGGGGATGATGAAGGGGGGTGGGGATGATGACAAGGGGATGATGAAGGGGGGATGTGTGGGATGATGACAAGGGGATGATGAAGGGGGGATGTGTGGGATGATGACAAGGGGATGATGAAGGGGGGATGTGTGGGATGATGACAAGGGGATGATGACAGGTGATGATGATGAGGGTCTGGATGATGACAGGGTGATGATGATGAGGATGTTAATGACGGGTCTGGATGATGACAGGGGGGGATGATGTATTTCCCACCCTAGGCTTATACTCGAGTCAATAACTTTTCCTGGGATTTTGGGTTGAAATTAGGGGTCTCGGCTTATACTCGGGTCGGCTTATACTCGAGTATATACGGTATGCACTATATATAGTTCTTATTTTAGGATTGGCCCATATATATATATATATATATATATATATATATATATATATATATGATAAGGATGCAGCCCAGCACTGAGATGGCCTCACGCCACCGAAACATACCGTATTTTTCGTCCTATAGGACGCACCGGCGTATAAGACGCACCCAATTTTTAGGGGCAAAATCTAAAAAAATAAAGATTTTGAACCCAATAGTGGTCTTCAACCTGCGGACCTCCAGATGTTGCAAAACTACAACTCCCAGCATGCCCGGACAGCCGTTTGCTGTCCGGGTATGCTGGGAGTTGTAGTTTTGCAACATCTGGAGGTCCGCAGATTGAAGACCACTGCATAGGAGGTAATACTCACGTGTCCCCGCCGCTCCGGACCCGTCACCGCTACCCTGGATGTCGCTCCATCGCTGTCGCCGTGTCCCCATCGCTCTGGAACGTCTCTGCTGCCGGCCGGGTATCCTCGCTCTCCGTCGCCGTCATCACGTCGTTACGCACGCCGACGCACGTACGCGACGACGTGATGATGAGGAAGGAGAGCACTGGCCATACAGGGGATCCCTGAACGGAGAAGACACCGAGGAGGCAGGTAAGGTCCCTCCCGGTGTCCTGTAAGAACTAACCCGGCTATTCAGTCGGGCTGTTCAGGACCGCCGTGGTGAAATTGCGACGGTCCCGAACAGCCCGACTGAACAGCCGGGTTAGTGTCACTTTCCCTTCAGACGCGGCGGTCAGCTTTGATCGCCGCGTCTGAAGGGTTAATACGGGGCATCACCGCGATCCGTGATGTCCTGTATTAGCAGCGGGTCCCGGCCGTTGATGGCCGCAGGGACCGCCGCGATAGGGGTGTATTCGCCGTATAAGACGCACCGACTTTTTCCCCCCAGTTTTGGGGAAGAAAAAGTGCGTCTTATACGGCGAAAAATACGGTAGTCTCTTTGTACATCATGGAATAAACCTTACACTGAGTTGCATCTTAGTGCTGTGCTGCATCTTTATCTTCTACTGTATATGGATTAGAGAACCAGTGGACCCCGATTCCGTTTGTGCCTGCACCATTTCCTAAACTCAACTATCTGGGTGTGCTGATATATATTTATATATATATATATATATATATATATATATATATATATATAAATATATATATATATACTGTTTAACCTTTGTTATCAACTTAATAATTAATTAAATGAATGTGATTCTTTGGATCCAAACAGTATTTTGCACAGTGCTATACAGACGGCCGTACAGTCAGATTAATCTTGGAATCATAGAGGAATTCTCGAACTCCCATAGGAAATCCTGAGTGATAATTTACATATAAATACAATTCTAGTTCCAAATAAAACATGCTAATAATTGGGGCTGGAAGATGCCTGCTCACAAATAAGAGATTTGGCTGCTCAGCTGGAAACAAATACCCAACGGTTTGAGTCATTGCCGAATACATCTTCTGATTTGAACAACTAAATTCTACCTTTTGTATTGTGCATAATTTGTATGTTTATCTACTTATATGGAACTTAAAGGGGTTCTCCGGTGCTTAGACATCTTATCCCCTATCCAAAGGATAGGGGATAAGATGCCTGATCGCGGGAGTCCTGCCGCTGGGGACCCCCGGGATCTTGCACGCGGCACCCCGTTTGTAATCAGTCCCCGGAGTGTGTTCGCTCCGGGTCTGATTACCGACGACCACAGGGGCGACGGCGTGTGACGTCACGCCTCCGCCCCCGTGTGATGTCACGCTCCGCCCCTCAATGCAAACCTACGGGAGGGGGCGTGATAGCTGTCCCCAGCGGCGGGACTCCCGCGATCAGGCATCTTATCCCCAATCCTTTGGATAGGGGATAAGATGTCTAAGCACCGGAGAACCCCTTTACATACAATATTTTCATTAGATGTGGACCTGCAGAATATTCTAATTTGTTGCTGTTTTATTGGTGCGATTTATGGACCTGGAGGGTAAAGGTTTTATTTTTTTTTCAGGTGACGCAAATACAGTAAAGAAAGAGGATATGGCAATATCTCTGGTAGCCATAAGATGGCGCTCACAACAGTTGTTACTTTATGTCCAGAACTCTGGAGGAAAAAAATATTTTTAAATCAACTGGTGCCAGAAAGGTATACAGATTAGTAAATTCTTTCTATTTAAAAATCTTAATCCTTCCAGTACTTATCAGCTGCTGTATGCTCCAGAGGAAGTTGCGTAATTCTTTCCAGTTTGACCACAGCACTCACTGCTGACACCTCTGTTTGTGTCAGGAACTGTCCCGAGCAGGAGAGGTTTGTTATAGGGATTTGTTTCTGCTCTGTACAGTTCCTGATATAAACTGCTCAGGAAGGGGCATGTTCCGGGCACTGAGCCCGCCCTCACTCACCATGCATTCACTTCCTCCCTGAGTCTGCTGTGCTATGCTGGGTCTCTTCATCCAATCACTGCAAGATGCTCTGTAACCCCCTCCTCTCTTTTTTCAGACAAGAGTTGGATAGGACAGGAGTGAGCACAGAAGAGTACTAGTCCCACCCTCACTTCCTGGACTTTGTCGCAGCCTGTGCTTCAGCTAGTACAAAGATGATGCTGCAGCCGGACAGGATTATGTTCTGTCTGGTATGGGGACCCCTAGTGGTCTTTTTCATAAGCCATACTTTCTTAAAAAGGGGGATAACATTTTTCAAGCTTATTAGAAAGGATAATGTTTTGCCAAAATGTACAGCATATAAAAAAGTTGTTGATTCTGAAAGTGCCCATTTATGAATGGATACACAGTACTTTTATATAAGATAAGTCCCTAATGAAAGCATTGCTGTCATTTAGTAAAACTTTTGACATATCAGCCAGAAATTTAGATCACACCTGAGACCCGCTGTGACTGTGAGTTATAGCTGGGTGAAGCAAGTGGTTGCGCCCTTCACTCCCTGGCCCTGCCACTCAATTCAACTGATATGTCCCATAGACTATAATGCTCCAGAGGAAGTTGTGTCATTTTTCCCAGTCTGACTACAGAGCTCTCTGCTGCTCCCTCTCAGTGTGTCAGGAACTGTATTTAGGGGATACCTATAGGGGATAAGATGTTTTTCGGCAGAGTACCCCTCTTATGGTAACTCCACCTTTTATTATGTATTTACCATTCCGTTATTGACAAGGGGCACAGAAAGAAATCATAGGGCCCCAGAGCAAAAATTTAAATGACACCCAATAAGCCGTCCTACCATTTTGTGTATACAGCTCCTATGCAGACCTATGTGTCCTCACTCTTAGAAACACTGCAAGCATTCTGATTCTGCATGTCATGTGTTATTATTCAGATTTTTTAATATTTAAAGGAGTACTATGATAACGAAAAAAATGTCAACATCTAATAGGTTGTTTAAATACCTTTCAATAGAGGTGCCAGTAAGCCTGCTGTGCAGTAAGTTAGCTTGGCCCTGGCTTTGCTACAGAATTCCTAATCCTGTTTGAACTTCTACTTGGGTCAACTCTGGTTTAATCGCTGTGAAGCGCGGCACTGTGTGGTGATCAGGAAGTGTCCAGTCCTTGCAGACTGAAGGGACATTGGTCCAGCGCATCTTCATCTAGTAATAAAGTGTCTAGAAGTATCAGGTAAACCAGTGGTGTATGGTGGGGATGGACACATATGTGCCTAGAAGTGTATTGCTGGCTAACTTTTTGAATCTTGGGTACTCTGCCCAAATACATAGAAATACAAAGGGGTACTCTGCCCAAATACATACAAATACAAAGGGGTACTGCGCCCAAATACATCCCTAGGGGATAAGATGTCTGATAGCGCCGCTGGGGATCTCCGGGCCGGCAGCAGCGGCGTCCGGAACACGAAAGCTTGGAGATTCCGTGTTCGTGACGTCACGCCATGCCCCCTACATTCATGTCTATTGGAGGGGGTGTGATGGCTACTACGTAGCCATCACGCCTCCTCCCATAGACATGAATGGAGGGGTTGTGGCGGCTATAGTCACCATTTATCCGGCACGGAGCGGAGTTTGCTTCCTGCACAAATGACTTGGGTGCCAGGCCAGAGATCGCGGGGGTCCACAGCGGAGGGACCCCCGCGATCAGACATCTTATCCGCTATGCTTTGGATAGTAGGGGATAAGATGTTTTTCACTGGAGTACCCCTTTAATTCTACGACTCCAGTTGGGTTATTGTCCATCCCCCATGGTCGTGTTCCTCCAGTTTTTTGCCCTAAACATAAACAGTTTTCCTTCCAGACAAACTTTTTCCATTCATCCTTTTCTGTACTAGTCTATGCAGTCAGTGTGCCAGAGAGCATGGAGCAGCTGTCAAACCACTGCGTGATGTTTTTCAAGGGACCCTTTGGCATTTAATATGGGGGTAGGCTGTAGGGCATTTGGGGGTTGACTCTCAAGCTCTTTGTCTGCCGTACATTAGGTTTGGAACTCTTAGTGTGGCATCTGGAGCACCCGCAGGAGTGCAGAAGATTAGGGATTCCCCTCTAGTGGGAAGACATGACTTTAGGCCATTGGCAGCCAGAAATTATGATCAGGAGTCAGAAAACCATTGTCTTGGCACAATCTTAGTCTCATTTGTTATTGGAGATGAAGGATTCACTATACAGTTCTCTGAGCTTCTATTGTAACCCAGTTCTGTACAACAACAAAAGCATTGTTCAAGATCATATATTGCAAAATATGTTTTTGCCTGAAGAAAGTAACAATTAAAAGAATGAACTGCAGACCTTCGGATTTCAAACATGTGGGTATGATAGAGATAAAGACTTGGCCCGGGACACAATAGACGGCTGGGGAACAATTACAGCTTATATTGTACCACTATAGCAGCCTGCAATAATAAGACATATACAGGAAAACACATGCACATACATAGCAAACGGTGATGGAAAAGTACTACTGACAAGGCAAACATGCCCTCCATGTGCCAGCTTCTCTGCCAGGCATCCAGTGCCACTCACCTAATGTTAAAGGGGTTCAACACTTTAAACAATTCCTACTTATTGAAGGACGAAAAAGGGATGCCGGCACTCTTTAAAACTCCAGTTTTATTGCAGCCATAAAAAACATTCGGACAAGGTGAAGACAGTCAAGCATGCACGGTTGACGCGTTTCGAGTCTATGACTCTTTAACGAAACCTATAGCATGTACATAACAGTTACATATTTATAGTCAGGAAGACATCCCGGAAGAAGTCTGGTGACAAAACGTTGGGTGCTAAAGGCCTGTTACACTAGCCACTAGGCAAGTTACCATATATATATATCTTATGTTATTTTGTAATTGTCAGCCTTATGCCCGGATCGCTATTTTGCAGATTGAAGCACTAAGCGACCCATGCATTGTGCTAATACAATCTATGGAGTACTGCACTTTAGCTTCGGATGTCTAACTATACATCAGTTTACAACCAGCTTTACTTACGTTGCACATTACTTAGGCCTCCTTTTCTCCTTTCTCTATTGGGTTATCCCTTGAGTCATATATGTTCATTACATTGAACAACTATCTTTCTATCACTCCTATGTTTTAATGGTTTTAAATGCATGTTCTTTTGCATATATAGAAATATATATATTAGGGCTCAGGGTTTGAGACAACTGGACAGGTTGTGTTTAAAGTAATATTTCAATTTATTGATTGTATATAATGTGACAATTGAATATTAGATAAAATGTAAATAGCAGCAACTGCGTCTCACAGGGCCCTTGTGTAGGCGCAGCACCAACTATTAAGAACTATAGCATATGTATAGTACAGTATATAAAATATAAAAATATACTTGTAAAAAATTATAAAAGATATAAAATAAGAATATAGAGACCACCATAAACATATATATATAGAGGGATCTGGGTGGGAGAGTCTTAGTCCATCCTCTATGGTAAATAATCTCCTCTCATAAAAAAGTCCTGCTCATATAGACCGATTCTGGTATTGTGGTAACCAATGGCAACCCTAAGGTTAGTAACCCGTAGCAACCGTTCTGATGAGTCCGGCTATTTAAGCACTTCAACGTTTAAGTAGAAGATAAACTTGATATTTGTAGACAATATTCAACATGAACAGCTAGTGTGCAGTCACTGTTAATATGCATCTTTGTATGATACTTTGTATCTCACCGCTCCCGGACACTGATGCGCTGGACTTCACGGGGATGCTGCGATCTCCTCCTGATGCGCTGTGTAATCCTGCAGTGTATTAGCACTGAGTAGCTGTCTTGGTAAGCGGCAGCATCACCGGAGACTCGGCAGTCTCCCACAGTGGTGATGTTGGTAGATGGTGGGTTGCGGGTGGTGTTGTCGCAGCGGTTCTGCGGATGCGCACGTACATATGCCGGTGGCGTCCTCGTGGCAGCGAGGCGCGGATGTCTCCTTCACCGGGTGTCGGGTGATTGACAGTTTATTGTCCGGTATCGGACTGCTATTGACTTAAGCAGGGCAAATATACTGGTGGTCTCAATAGGTATTGAGGGGACGCTGGACGCGTTTCAGAACTCTCTCAGTCCTTTCTTCAGCAGCAAAGAATTCAGCAAAGAATTCAGACAAACTACAATCTGACACCTTGGGTATAAGTGTCTAATTAGGTAGCCCGGGTTTATTTGGTGGGTAGTCAGACAAGAGCCTCTCCAACTCTTTTATATTATTCTTTTGCATATATGTCAATAAAATTTGAGATTATTTGATCTATATATGCAAAGATTCGATGTCACAAACCAACCATGACATCGAATAATCCCAAGTCATGTTTTCCAACAAGGACAAAAGGTGTTTAGTGTCTTTGATGTGACTTGAGCATAGTTCAACCAGAGGGCACAGAGCAAAGTCGAGCCAAGAACAAAGACGTTCATTAAGAGACCCAATTCCCGCGACGATGGGACGCGTCACCGGCAGGAATCGGTCTTTGTGTACTTTAGGCACTGAATGAAAAATGGGAATAATGGGAACTGCAACTAGAATATTGCCAAACTCTTTTTTGTGTAAGTATCCCCAAACTCAAACCTTCTGTCAGTAACAGTGTGAGATCCGACCTAAAGGATGTGGTGGGATTAAATTGCAGGCGCTAGTATGTACTAGTGTCACTCAAAGCGGCTTTGTTTAAGATTCTGTACAGAATCATTCATGTTCATGCACACCACCAACCCCCCCTTCATTGGCCAATCTTATTAGTAACTCCTGGTTATTTCTCAATTCTTTAAGGGCTGCTTTTTCTTTTTTAGTAATGTTTTCTTTCCCCTTGACTATTTTGTTTTCTAAAGCAAGTACCGTATTTTTCGCCGTATAAGACGCACTTTTTCTTCCCCAAAATTGGGGGGGAAGTTGGTGCGTCTTATACGGCGAATACACACCTATCGCGGCGGTCCCTGCCGCCATCAACGGCCGGGACCCGCGGCTAATACAGGACATCACCGATCGCGGTGATGTCCTGAATTAACCCTTCAGACGTGGTGATCAAAGCTGACCACCGCGTCTGAAGTGAAAGTGACACTAACCTGGCTGCTAAGTCTGGCTGGTTGGGACCGCCGCGGTGAAATCGCGGCGTCCCGAACAGCTTACAGGACACCCGGGAGGGACCTTATCTGCCTCCTCGGTGTCTGCTCCGTGCCAGGATCCCCTGCATGGCCGGCGCTCTCCTTCGACGTCATCACGTCGTCGCGCACGCCGTCCCGTCATCCAATTGGAGCGGCGTGCGTAGCGACGTGATGACGGCTACGTGATGACGGAGAGCGTGGATCCCGGGGAAGAAGACGTCCGGAGCGTCGGGGACACCACGGGGACGCGGCGACAGCGATGGAGCGACATCCAAGGCAGCGGTGACGAGCGGTGACGGGTCCGGAGCGGTGGGGACACGAGAGTATTACCTCCTATACCAGTGGTCTTCCACCTGCGGACCTGCAGATGTTGCAAAACTACAACTCCCAGCATGCCCGAACAGCCGTTGGGGGCATGCTGTGAGTTGTAGTTTTGCAACATCTGGAGGTCCGCAGGTTGAAGATCACTGTTGGGTTCAGAATCTTTTTTTTCTAGATTTTGCACCTTTAACCCCTTATGGACTCAGGGTTTTTCAGTTTTTGCACTTTCGTTTTTTCCTCCTTACCTTTTAAAAATCATAACCCTTTCAATTTTCCACCTAAAAACCCATATTATGGCTTATTTTTTGCGTCGCCAATTCTACTTTGCAGTGACATTAGTCATTTTACCCAAAAATGCACGGCGAAACGGAAAAAAAATCATTGTGCGACAAAATCGAAGAAAAAACGCAATTTTGTAACTTTTGGGGGCTTTCGTTTCTACGCAGTGCATATTTCGGTAAAAATTACACCTTATCATTATTCTGTAGGTCCATACGGTTAAAATGATATAGGTATAGATATAGGTTTGATTTTGTCGCACTTCTGGAAAAAATCATAACTACATGCAGGAAAATTTATACGTTTAAAAATGTCCTCTTCTGACCCCTATAACTTTTTTATTTTTCCACGTACAGGCCGGTATGAGGACTCATTTTTTTGCGCCGTGATCTGAAGTTTTTATCAGTATGATTTTTGTTTTTATCGGACTTTTTGATCACTTTTTATTCATTTTTTAATGGTATAAAAAGTGACCAAAAATGTGCTTTTTTTGATTTTGGAATTTTTTTGCGCGTACGCCATTGACCATGCAGTTTAATTAATGATATATTGTTATAGTTCGGACATTTACGCACGCGGCGATACCACATATGTTTAATTTTATTTTTTTGTACACTTTTATTTTTTTTATGGGAAAAGGGGGGTGATTCAAACTTTTATTAGGGAAGGGGTTAAATGACCTTTATTAACACTTTTTTTTCCCTTTTTTTTTGCAGTGTTATAGGTCCCATAGGGACCTATAACACTGCACACACTGATCTTTTACACAGATCACAGGCGTGTATTAACACGCCTGTGATCAGTGTTATCGGACGTTTGACTGCTCCTGCCTGGATCTCAGGCAAGGAGCAGTCATTCGCCGATCGGACACCGAGGAGGCAGGTAAGGGCCCTCCCGGTGTCCTGTAAGCTGTTTGGTCCCGAACAGCCCGACTGAGCAGCCGGGTCACTTTCACTTTCACTTTAGGGTTAATACCGCGATGTGTGGTATTAGCCGCGGGTCCTGGCCGTTGATGAGTGCCGGGACCGACGCGATATGATGCGGGATCGCGGCGCGATCCCGCTTCATATCGCGGGAGCCGGCGCAGGACGTAAATATACGTCCTGCGTCGTTAAGGGGTTAAAATTAGGTGCGTCTTATATGCCGGTGCGTCCTATAGGGCGAAAAATATGGTAAGTCTTCCATGATTAAATCCTGGAACCTGTCCATGGGCAGGCATATGGAAGAAATTGGGTATAAACCCGAGTTCTTAACCTACAATTTGCCTGGCCCAAGGGTATGTTCCCGGGAATCAGAAGAGTTACACTCAAGGAGGCGTAAATGGTGTATAGCGATCTGCTCCTGCATAGAATTACAATTCACATCTCCTGCTATAAGAGCAGGGTTAATAATAGTATCAAAAACATCAAAATGTTTAGTGGTGCTAAATCCAAGACCTCTAGACAATAAACTCTAGCGAGCAGGGCCCTCACTCCTCCTGTTTGAATATTTAGTGTGTAATATTGTAATATCTGATACTTGTCTTCATTTGTACCCCAAAATTGTAAAGTGCTAATATAAATAAATATTATAATTATTTAACAAAAATAAACAGCTCTAAAGACTTGGTCACTAGCTGTCTCCCTTCCCTGTAATCTGCTGTCCAGTCTGTTGGTAGGGAAACTCTGTCTCTAGTAGCAGAAACACCAAGACAGAATACAGGAAGGGAGTTGGGGCTTAGCCACTGTTTTTTGCAGGAGAGAGAGAGACAGCTGTAAGTATCCAGATGATCTACAATGTCTATGCAAGGTAAATCAAGGTTTTGCCCTTGTCTCAGCAGCAACAGTGCTTAATGTAACCCTTTCTTTGCTGCTGTTGCACTGTGCTGTGATTGGCTAAAGAAGTAAGGGAGAAAGTATATACAGTATGTGTGTGCTTTTAGCAAACAGACCAGCTCTGGTCGTGCCCAGTGAAATAAGGTGAATAAGAAATAGCTGTGCGCCATTGAGGGGACTCTCATGGGCTCAAGAACACTAAAGAACACTAAAATCACCCTGCAGGTTTATAAAACAGTTTTTAAATTATAGATACATTTTAAGTATCACACAGTGCCTACTGACATTAATGGGTTGTTTGTGTAATGCAGGACAGGACAGGTCTTCCAAAAACACTCTTTGTAATTGCTCTCTTCTCTATTCATGAGATGAACAGACCACCCCCTGTATTAACTACGGATTATGTGGTAGGATATATGAAAAAAGATTTTCCAAACTGGAAACCACCTTTAGGATGTGTTGTCCAGAGGATCAGGGCTCTGTCAGTTTTGTTCATCTGTCTCCAGTATCCATTGATATGGCACCCTTCATCTGATCTCTAGTGGTTTGGGAATTTTCCAGGCTTACAATGATTTGGTGCCTCTATCCTATGGTGGACCTATTATGGAGGCAGTGGCAGGAGAAGGACTGCACTGAACATTTTTCCCTTGATCGCCACCCATTTTTATTGGTGACCGGACCGGCATCCACCATTGGGAAAGCTTATTGCATACAGTTTTGCACAGCTCACACTGAGTTAAAAACTAACTTGGTAAATCCATATGTATGCCTATACGTCATCCAGTAGATTCTGCAATTTTGTGTTCTGGCATACAGTGGTCTTTATGGTACCGATACACATGCAATAGCTGTTGATCAAGTTATCTCTCCCGATCCCAATGCTTGATTTGGACAATGGAATGGAGAGAGGAGAGGTAAGCCCCGGCCAGACTGCCAGGCCTATAAAATCCAACGTGCTCAATCCATATCTCCACCATTATTAATTATTGGGGGTGAGTCAGTTGGCCCCCATACACATTAAGTCCACTTTTTCCTCATGTGTATCCTTCAGCACTAGACAATTTCTATCTAGGAGGTACTTCTCACAAGGTCTGAGGATAAAAGGGGGGCACAGTCAGGAGAAACAGACACATTTCTCTTTGTGGACTAAGCATGGTTTCCAGCTCATGGGAAAGCCGCAGTTACTGGTGTCCAGAGATTGATGTCCAGTGTATGATGCAGAATGGTCAACTACCTACCTTATAGCTCCAGGGAAGGTCTATCTGCCTTGTGCTATAATTGACATAAAAGTTATGGAACCCTGTAGACTTCTACCCCCACTGCCATCATTGATGCCTATTCTCCGGCCTAATCTATGTCCTTTCCTGTAAAAACAGGTGTATTTGGCAAACATAGGGACATATTTTCCTGTGATTATGTGTTGGATTTATACAGGTGATAAAGTCCATAAAACATATGTTTTGCATTCGAAACATCTTTAAGATATCCTCCCGTCTCTTGACTCACTCAGATTGGCTGATCTGATGGGAGAATTCTGATATGGCTGAAAACTGCTTATTCAGGACTGAATGGAAGGATTAAGATTTTTTTAATAGAAGTAATTTACAAATCTGTTTAACTTTCTGGCACCAGTTGATTAAAAAATTTTTTTTCCAGTGGAGTACCCCTTTAAAGTTACTGTTCTGTTGTATGAACAGACACATATCTAGTCTTTTACCCATTCTTATACATTCTTTTCTCGATTATGCTGATATGCCTCCTCACTTTATTAGTTTCATTCAGGGTCTGGTTATTATTAGAGATGAGCGAACTTTTCAAAAAATTCGATTCGGCCGATTCGCCGAATTTTTCGGAAAAGTTCGTTTTGATCCGAATTTTTTTGCGGCAAATCTATATTAAAAAAAGCTATTTCTAGCCTACATACAGCCTCTATAGGGGTATAGAACACTTTGCTGTGTTCTAAAACGCATATGGAGTGTGCTGGGGTAGTGAAATAATACTGTTATTCAGAATAGAATGCAGATTACCGGCATCGCTCTTAGAATCACTGCCGCACAGCAGCACAATGACAGAGCCTGGTGGTGGCATCAGTGTCAGGAGACCATATAGTGACTGAATGACAGCGTGGAGGTGTTGGCAGCATGAGGAGACCATATAGTGGCTGAATGGCACAGCGTGGAGGTGTTGGCAGCATGAGGAGACCATTTAGTGGCTGAATGACACAGCTTGGAGGTGTTGGCAGCATGAGGAGACCATTTAGTGGCTGAATGACACAGCATGGAGGTGTTGGCAGCATGAGGACACCATATAGTGGCTGAATGACACAGCTTGGATGAGGCTGAAGCATGAGGACACCATATAGTAGCTGAATGACACAGAATGGAGGTGTTGTCAGTATGAGGAGACCATATACTGGCTTAATGACACAGAGTGGAGGTGTTGGCAGCATGAGAACACCATATAGTGGCTGAATGACACAGCATGGACATGTTGTCAGCATGAGGAGACCATATAGTGGCTGAATGACACAGCTTGGATGAGGCTGAAGCATGAGGAGACCATATAGTGGCTGAATGACACAGCATGGAGGTGTTGGCAGCATGAAGAGACCATATAGTGGATGAATGGCACAGCCCGGAGTTGCCAGCATCATGAGTAGGCACTAGGCCTTCACAATCCCTAAGATTAAAAGATGAATTAAGAAATTTAAACCGAAGATTTTGGATAGCGGGTGCTACCTATGAGAAAATGTGAAATTACCAGACCCAGGCCCCACAGCGGCATCAGTAACCCATATATTGCCTGAATGACACAGCCTGGAGTTGGCTGATGCATGAGTACACACCAGGGCTTCACAATCCCTCCAAAAAAACACCACAATTTTAGAAAATTTTTAAAAAGATTTTGGATAGCGGGTGCTAGTGCTGGGCGGTATACCGGTATGAACCGGATACCGTTTTTTTTTTCTCCCACGGTATGGATTTTTGCCCATACCGCTATACCGGTCGGGCCCCTCCCCCACCCTCCGGATGAATTGTAGAGCCCAGCGCGTCTAATCCATTTACTGTGTTCCCACGAGCACAATCAATCCCCACCGCTAGCGGGGTCCCTGTGCCCACTAGCGGTATCAAATGTGCCCCCCGCAAGCACTATCATCACTGCTAGCGGGGTCCCTGTGCCCACTAGCGGTGTCAAATGTGCCCCCCCGCGAGCGCTACCATCACCGCTAGCGGGGTCCCTGTGCCCACTAGCTGTGTCACAAGAATGCCGAGCGCGGCTCTGTTCCCCGTCCCTGTCAGCTCTCAGGGTACGGGAACAGATTTAAAAGCCTTGCACGCGGCTAACGTAGTACTGCGCAGGCGCAGCACTACGCAAATAGCGTAGGGCTAACATAGGCAGCGCTAGGAGCCTAGCGTTAGCCCTACGCTATTTGCGTAGTACTGCGCATGCGCAGTACTACGTTAGCTGCGCGCAAGGCTTTTAAATCTGTTCCCGTACCCTGAGAGCTGACAGGGACGGGGAACAGCGCCGCGCTCGGCATTCTTGTGACACAGCTAGTGGGCACAGGGACCCCGCTAGTGGTGATGGTAGCGGTCGCTGGGGGGGGCACATTTGACACTGCTAGTGGGCACAGAGACCCCGCTAGCGGTGATGGTAGCGATCGCGGGGGGCACATTTCACATCTATGTCCTTTCCTGTAAAAACAGGTGTATTTGACAAACAGGGACATATTTTCCTGTGATTATGTGTTGGATTTATACAGGTGATAAAGCCCATAAAACATATGTTTTGCATTCGAAACATCTTTAAGATATCCTCCCGTCTCTTGACTCACTCAGATTGGCTGATCTGATGGGAGAATTCTGATACGGCTGAAAACTGCTTATTCAGGACTGAATGGAAGGATTCAGATTTTTTTAATGGAAGTCTTTTACAAATCTGTTTAACTTTCTGGCACCAGTTGATTACATTTTTTTTTCCAGTGGAGTACCCCTTTAAGGTTACTGTTCTGTTGTATGAACAGACACATATCTAGTCTTTTACCCATTCTTATACATTCTTTTCTCGATTATGCTGATATGCCTCTTCACTTTATTAGTTTCATTCAGGGTCTGGTTATTATTATAGATGAGCGAACTTTTCAAAAATTCGATTTGGCCGATTCGCCAAATTTTCCGGAAAAGTTTGTTTCGATCCGAATTTTTTCGCGGTGAATCTATTTAAAAAAAGGCTACTACTAGCCTACATATAGCCTCTATAGGGGTATAGAACACTTTGCTGTGTTCTAAAACGCATATGGAGTGTGCTGGGGTAGTGAAATAATACTGTTATTCAGAATAGAATGCAGATTACCGGCATCGCTCTTAGAATCACTGCCGCACAGCAGCACAATGACAGAGCCTGGTGGTGGCATCAGTGTCAGGAGACCATATAGTGACTGAATGACACAGTGTGGAGGTGTTGGCAGCATGAGGAGACCATATAGTGACTGAATGGCACAGCGTTGAGGTGTTGGCAGCATGAGGAGACCATATAGTGGCTGAATGACACAGCTTGGATGAGGCTGAAGCATGAGGACACCATATAATGGCTGAACGACACAGCGTGGAGGTGTTGGCAGCATGAGGACACCATACAGTAGCTGAATGACACAGAATGGAGGTGTTGTCAGTATGAGGAGACCATATAGTGGCTTAATGACACAGAGTGGAGGTGTTGGCAGCATGAGGACACCATATAGTGGCTGAATGACACAGCATGGACATGTTGTCAGCATGAGGAGACCATATAGTGGCTGAATGACACAGCTTGGATGAGGCTGAAGCATGAGGAGACCATATAGTGGCTGAATGACACAGCACGGAGGTGTTGGAAGCATGAAGAGACCATATAGTGGATGAATGGCACAGCCTGGAGTTGCCAGCATCATGAGTAGGCACTAGGCCTTCACAATCCCTAAGATTAAAAGATGAATTAAGAAATTTTAACCCAAAGATTTTGCATAGCGGGTGCTACCTATGAGAAAATGTGAAATTACCAGACCCAGGCCCCACAGCGGCATCAGTAACCCATATATTGCCTGAATGACACAGCCTGGAGTTGGCTGATGTACGAGTACACACCAGGGCTTCACAATCCCTCCCAAAAAACACCACAATTTTAGAAAATTTTTAAAAAGGCATTCTTGTGACACCGCTAGTGGGCACAGGGACCCCGCTAGCGGTGATGGTAGCGCTCGCGGGGGCACATTTGACACTGCTAGTGGGCACAGAGACCCCGCTAGCGGTGATGGTAGCGCTCGCGGGGGGCACATTTCACACCGCTAGTGGGCACAGGGACCCCGCTAGCGGTGATGGTAGCGCTCGCGGGGGGCACATTTGACACCGCTAGTGGGCACAGGGACCCCGCTCGCGGGGTGGCGGGGGGGGGACAGCCGGTAATACCGTGATACCGCGATAGTAAAAAAAAAATACTGTGATATTAATTTTAGGCCACATCGCCCAGCACTAGCGGGTTCTACCTATGAGAAAATTTGAAATTACCAGACCCAGGCCCCACAGCGGCATCAGTAACCCATATATTGCCTGAATGACACAGCCTGGAGTTGGCTGATGCACGAGTACACACCAGGGCTTCACAATCCCTCCAAAAAAACACCACAATTTTAGAAATTTTTGAAAAAGATTTTGGATAGCGGGTGCTACCTATGAGAAAATTTGAAATTAACAGACCCGGGCCCCACAGCGGCATCAGTAAACCATATATTGCCTGAATGACACAGCCTGGAGTTGGCTGATGCACAAGTTCACACCAGGGCTTCACAATCCCCCCCCCCCCCCCCCAAAAAAAAACAACACAATTTTAGAAATTTTTGAAAAAGATTTTGGATAGCGGGTGCTACCCATGAGAAAATGTGAAATTAACAGACCCAGGCCCAGCAGCGCCATCATTTTTTTATTTGAAATTTAAAACAACCTTTGCGTGTCCCGGACCCCAGCGTGTGGGTACGAAGGACCAACTCCAACAAGCCCCCACAGGGCTCATGTGGCCGTGAGATTTAGGCAAAACGTCTCCATTGCCCTGACCGGCCATTGTTTCCAAGACTTCTCGCCAAGGCAAACCATGTGAAGAACAGCGTGACACCGCCGTGACCTGCACACATGGAAGGGCCACTGAGACTTGTCCGGGCAGTGGAGGCCTAAGACACAGAGGATGTGGAGGCGGAGTAGCACACTGTCGCAGGACCAACGGGCAGAGTGTAGCAGGAAGCAGCATTGAGTACAAACCAGGGCTTCAGAATCCCAAAGAAAAAACAACCATTTTTCAAATAATTTTAAGAATATTTAGGACAGCAGGTGCTACCTATATGTTGCATGAATGGCACACCCTGGAGTTGGCTGATGCACACTAGGGCTTCACAATCCCTAAAAAAAAACACAACAATTGTAGAAATTTATGAAGAAGACTTATGGATAGCGGGTGCTACCTATGAGAAAATTTGAAATTCCCAGACCCAGGACCAGCAGCACCATCAGTAAACCATATATTGCCTGAATGACACAGGCTGGAGTTGGCTGATGCATTCGTACGCACCAAAGCTTCACAATCCCTAATAAAAAAAAAAAACATTTTTGACGAAAAATTTTAACGAAAATTTAGGACAGCGAGTGCTCTATATATATTACCAGAATTACGCAGCCTGGAGTTGGCTGCAGCATGAGAAGACCATTGAAATGTGTGATTTTTTTATTTGAAATTTAAATCAAAATTTGTGTCCCGGACCCAGCCATGTGGGTACAAAGGACCTAATCTCACAAGCACCCACAGGGCTCATGTGGCCGTAAGATGTAGGCACAACATCTACATAGCCCTGACCGGCCAGTTTAGTTTTTTGTACCTTTGTTTAAGAACAAGCGCATATCCAAGAGTCCAGAAGACTCTATAATGCAGGACGGTGGACCACCAAAAGACATTCTTCTATAAAATAATTTTTTATGGAATAAAGAAGAATAGTTCCTCCCTCTGCGTATTTTTCTTGAAAATTTTACTTAAAAAATCACACGCAACAATCTATCAATGGTGTAATGGTTATTATTGTGGAAAATTCAAGTTTATTACTGTGATAATTATCAGAAAATTTGAAAAAAAACACTACCCAAGAGTGTTTAATAACCCCATACATTGCACTATAAATGTTGAAATTTTAATTAATCATGTATGTATGTATTTCAAAAATCCTAAAATTAAAGGCCCAAGCCCAGAAGCATCAGGAAGTCAAGTCCTTCCTGAAAGACACAGGAGCAGTGAGGAGTAGGCATCAGCAGTACCCAAGAGGCTTTAATAACCCCTTACATTGCACGATCACTCACGAGATCGAGCAAAAACAGGTGTGTTATGCCCTCAGATGCCCGGGGCTGCACGCGAGCTACACTGAACGGACCAGCGTATGTCTATCTTTCACCGACAGGTGCGGGTAACCCGCTGAACCCCCTTCGTGATAGGGATCAGGGATTGCAATTATTTGCCAGGAAAGAAGAATCACAACTAAGCGCCGGTCATAAGCTCGGGTTCATTAAGTCCCTGCCCTTTGTACACACCGCATGTCTCTACTACCGATTGGATGGTTTAGTGAGGTCCTCGAATCGGCCCCGGCGGGGTAGGAGAAGGCCCTAGCAGAGCGCCGAGAATTTAAAGATCATTGTTGAAATTAGCATTAAGCATGTATTAGCTACTGCTAAACTTCCAAAAAATGTAAGGCCCAAGGCCTGAGGCATCAGGGAGGCAATTATTTCCTGAAAGACACAGAATGAGTCAGGAGCAGTCATTTGCAGTACCCAAGAGGGTTTCCTAACCAACCCCTTACATTTAAAGATGAATGTTGAAATTTGCATTAAGCATGTATTTAGCTACTGCTAAACATCCAAAAATTAAAGGCCCAAGGCCAGAAGCATCAGTGATGCAAGTAGTTCCTGAAAGACACAGGATGAGCCAGGAGCAGGCAATCGCAGTACCAAAGAGGGTTCCGTAACCCTAATTGATAACCCAAGAGGGTTTCATAACCAACCATAATTGGGAAATGTTGGTGTAGCAGCTTGGTCAATCTACTCTGAGGCATCTGGCATGGTGGTGGCTGGAAATCCTGGCTGATCCATCCCTGATTCATCTTCACAAACGTCAGTCTCTCCACATTTTTAGTGGACAGACGAGTTCACCTTGGGGTGACTATGGCCCCGGCTGCACTAAACACCCGCTCTGATGGCACATTACTGGCCGGGCAGGACAGCTTTTCCAGGGCAAACTCTGCTAGTTGTGGCCATAATTCAAGTTTGGCTGGCCAGAAGTCCAGCGGATCTTCAATGGTTGTTGGCATGGCCATGTCAAGGTATGCCACCACCTGCTGGTTCAGGTCCTGCTCCATGTCTACCTGCTACTGATGAGTTGCTTCACTATGCGGGTGAAGAAAGCTACTCATCAGCGACTGTAGACTCAGGCTGCTGCTGATTGAGCTGGTACTGCTCCTCCCACCCCTCCCCTCCCCAGCAGCCATGGCAGTGGAAGGTGAGTGCAGAGGGCCCCCCGAGTCAGACCTGCGAGTGGATGGACCATGTGGCCGATAGGCATCAGCCAACTGACTACGTAGAATCTCTCTGCAGTAGGTCAGTTTGTCCTCCCTCTCAGTGGGTGTAAAAAAGGCCCCCATTTTGGGACGGTAGCAAGTGTTTAATAAGTCGGAGATCCAGAAGTCATCCCGCTGACGAATTTTGACAATTCGGGGGTCGCTACGCAAGCAACTGAGCATGCATCGTGCCATTTGCACCAGTGACTCGGAGGGACTACCTGCCTCCATCTCCACTGCATACTGCCACGGTGTGTCTGGGTCCTCTGTCTCAACTTCCTCATAACCCTCCAGCTCCTCTGGCTGCTCCTGCTCTCCTGTCCGAAGACTAGAAACACCGGCCATCTCATCCAACCTAAACTGTGCTCCGCTCTGCCCCTCATCATCCTCCTCCTCCAGTTCAGCCCCCACAGGGCTCATGTAGCCTTGAGATGTGCTTGGCGGTGTACGAGTGGCTGAAGTGCATGCACAGTTTCCTTGCCATTTTCAGGATGTTTTGCAAATGGGGTGAAGACTTGAGGAAGTGCTTGACAACCAGATTCAACACGTGTGCCATGCAGGGCGCATGTTTCACACTTCCTTGTCGCAGCGCGGACACAATGTTCTTCACATTGTCTGTCACCATGGTTCCCATTTCCAGATTTCGTGGAGTAAGCCATACTCAGATTTCTTTCCGAATGAACTTTAGCAGTTCCTCCCCTGTGTGACTCCGTTCGCCAAGGCAAACTATGTGAAGAACAGCTTGACACCGCCGTGCCCTACACACATGGTACGATGAATGGCCACCGAGATTTGGACGTGCAGTGGATGCCGAGGACACGGTGGAGCATGAGGAGGCGGCGCACACTGTAACAGGACCAACTGCCTGGGAGCGAGAGCGTGGAGGAGGAAGCGGTGTGACCTGTCCAAGTTGCTGTTGTGGCTGTGCAGGAACCACATTTACCAAGTGAGCCGTAAAAGACAAGTATTGTCCCTGCCCATAGTTACAGCTCCACACGTCGGCGCTGCCGTGCACTTTTGAACACGCCTTCTCTTGTACAAACTTATGCAGGGCTGGTACTGCTCACTTCGCAATGAAATGAAGGCTTGGGACTCTCCACCTCGGCTCGGCACAAGCCATCAATTCTCTGAAAGGTGCAGAGTCCACCACTTGAAAAGGGAGGGACTGCAACACCAGCAACTTGGACAGGAGCACATTCAACTTCTGCCCCGTTGGATGAGTGGGTGCATACTGTTGTCTCTTGGACATGGCTTCGCCGATGGATTGTTGGCGGAATGGCTGACTAAAAGCGGGAGAAGCAGGAGCGACAGAAGGAGGGTTTGACACACAGCTCCATTCGGCTGAGGTGGTGGAGCCTTGGCTGGATGAAGGAGGGAGCGGATGGCCACTGGGTGATGCAGCAGGCTGGACCACTACATCGGAGCCACGGTTCTCCCAGGCCGCTTTATGGTGGCGAAGCATGTGTTGACGCAGGGAAGTGGTGCCGACATTGGGACCTTGGCCACGCTTCACCTTCTGCCGACAGATCTTGCATGTGGCTACGTGAACCTCCTCCGGATGCCTTATGAAAAACTTCCACACCGCCAAGTAGCTGATTTTCCCACCCGCAGTCCGCACTAATTGACTGCTACTGGCGCCGTCTCCAGGAACCCCTGTTCCACTACCTCCTGGAAAGGTAGGCTGCCGCGAAGCAGGTGGTCTCCCCCGGGCATGTTTGGCTCCTGAATTTCCACTACTGCCACCACGCTGACTGCCAACCGTGCTACCGCCTTGCTGCCTCAAGGGCAACCTGCAACTCTCTTCTCCTGATGATGATGAAGCCCTTCTGCACCCAGCTCCCAATTGCGATCGGCTTCATCATCATCAACAGTTGTGTGCTGACGTCACTGATGTCCTCCTAAGGTTCCCCAACAGTGTCTTCTTCAGGACCCTGAACACTTGCAACACCGCCTCCCACGTCACTCTCCGCATCACTACTTGGCCGCCTAGCGGAGCAAGCATGTCTCCTCCCCTTCTTGGCTGTCCAGTAGACTGTCCTCTATTGGATCGTCTTCAGAAAATAGTGGAGCTGAACCCACAGCATAAGGTACTTCTTTAGGAGAGGGAACAGCATAGGACAAAGGCAATGGGAGGATACGGACTGCTCCCGGGCCATGCCAACTGAGGGTTGTGTCTGAGGAACCCAACGACTGTTGACTGGGGGTGTCAGATGTCACTTGTGATGATGTGGATATGCGTGTTAACGAATCGATGACGGCAGATGGGTTGCTCAGATGGGTTGCTGGTGTAGACATGACCGCTGGCTGATAACGGGAGCTCAGGCCTGTCGCTGCAACTCCTGCTGCCACTCGCCCCAAGTCTGCTGCCAACTCTGCCTGAAGTATTTAGGCCTCTGCCACTCCTCTGTGCACGTCCTTGCACTTCTCTGCCTGACATACTTAGTGCGTTTATGAGGGTATTACAATACACTACACTACTCTTTAAACGGTATTTGTCTAGAACAGCAACAGCTGATTACTTACGGCTGTCCTTGAACAGTATGTAGGCCCTTGACAGATTAACAGGTACTAGATGGTACAATACTTGGATGTACGTATGCGGTATGCACTGATGAGGGCAGTAATATGCCTATTAGCAGAAAAAACTCTGTATTTTTGTAAAACACCAGCCAGTGGTTACTATTGTTTGGACTTTGACGATTTGGAGCACCTTGACAGATTAACAGGTACTAAATGGTACAATACTTGGATGTACGTATGCGGTATGCACTGATGAGGGCAGTAAAATGCCTAACTATTAGCAGAAAAAAACTCAGTATTTTTGTAAAACACCAGCCGGTGGATACTATTGTTTGGACTTTGACGGTTTGGAGCACCTTGACAGCTACTAAATGGTACAATACTTGGATGTACCTATGCAGTATGCACTGATGAGGGCAGTAATATGCCTAACTATTAGCCGAAAAAACTGTATTTTTGTAAAACACCAGCCGGTGGATACTATTGTTTGGACTTTGACGGTTTGGAGCACCTTGACAGCTTAACAGGTATTAAATGGTACAATACTTGGATGTACCTATGCGGTATGCACTGATGAGGGCCTATTAGCAGAAAAAACTCTGTATTTTTGTAATACACCAGCCGGTGGATACTATGGTTTGGAATTTGACGGTACGGAGCACCTTGACAGCTTAACAGGTACTAAATGGTACAATACTTGGATGTACCTATGCGGTATGCACTGATGAGGCCAGCTATATATGCGTAACTATACGCAGAAAAAACTGTTTAAAAAAAAAAACAGCCGGTGAATAGTATTTTTTGGACTTGCACAGTATGTAGCCCCTTGACAGATTAACAGGTACAAAATGGTGCAATTGCACTACAGTCCACTGAACAATCACATATTTCTGAACAGCAGCAGGACCCAACAGTGCAGCACCACAAAAAAAAATCCAGGGATTAAACCCTAAATTGCACTCTGTCACACAATTCTGAGCAGCAGAAGTTTTGTGGAGCAAATAAAACTAAACTCAATTGGGCTGAACAATGAGGAGATAAGATGGTTGATAAAGTTCAGGCAGCTTGGAGTTCTGTATGAGGCAGCTGACAGCTATCTGCCCCTCTCTGCTGCAATGCTCAATAACGTGAATAGGAGGTTTAGCAATCAATGATCCTTCTCAGAGTAACAGCACAGCACTCTGCAGTCCTGCCTTTCCCTAATGCTGATGTGACTAGCAGTTGCAGTGTAACGCTGTGGTATGAGCTATTCACACACGCACAGTCCCGTCCTCTCTATCTGAGTGCATAGATTAAATGCAGAGAGGCAAGATGGCCACCGATTATATAGGGGCTTCGACATCACAGGGGTCAGTGAACACTGATAGGCTGCATCTCACATGTGATTCAGGGTCAGCCCGCCTACCTTCATTCCCGCCGCTGTTTCCCGCCCTCCCATAATCCCCTGCCTCATGTACTCACATGTGGATCTGCCATCTTAGGTCCCCAATAGCCTGGAACCCTGTAAAATGGAGTTTAATGAAGCGATTCATGCGATAGAATCGCGGCGATATTCATATTCGTTGCGAATCGAACTTTCCATGAAATTCGTAACGAATTCGGGTTCGTCAACTTCGATTTGCTCATCTCTAGTTATTATGTATTATTTACTTCATATAATTTACACAACATATACATAGACCTTTTTTGACAAAAGTTATTTTTGTTTTGTTTTATCTGGAACATCAAGGTCTCCTCACACAGATTAACCTCTGATTGGATTGAGCGGTCGTTACTGTGAGTATATAACCTGGCACTATGCCATTTGTTTACTGCCACGACTAAGAGCTGATATCATCTCGAAACGTGTCAGTGTTTTTGTGTTTTTATTTCATCTATGTTTTTGTTGCTATCCATGGAATTTTAATGCAAGCACAGTTAAATAGTACCTGTCACCAAATAAACTGTTCTAAACTACCTCAGGCTATGTTCCCTAACCACTCCTAACACCCCACCAGTAGTGTTGAGCGGCATAGGCCATATTCGAATTCGCGAATATTCGCGAATATATGGACGAATATTCGTCATATATTCGCGAATATTCGCATATTCGTAATATTCTCGATTTATTTTCGCATATACGAAAATTCGCGCATGCGAAAATTAACATATGCGAAAATTAGCATATACCTTAATTAACATAATCAAAAATTCTCATATGCGAAAATTAGCATATGCAAATTTTCGCATATGCGAAAATGCGCACACCGGTCTCACACAGTAGTATTAGAGCCTTCTTTACACCACACAAGCTGGAAGCAGAAAGGGATGATCACTGTGATGTGTACTGTGAAAAAAAAAATTAAGTTAAAAAAAAAAAAAATAAATAAAAAAGAATATTCGTAATTACGAATATATAGTGCTATATTCGCGAATTCGCGAATATGCGATATTCGCAAATAAAATTTGCATTGCGAATATTCGCGAGCAACACTACCCACCAGCCCTTAAAAAAATTTCAGAGCTTTGAAAAGCTGTGTGTCTTACCTTTCTTCTTACTTACATTGTGCGATTTCCCCGCAGGAGAAAGTGGGCGTTTCCCAGCAGGCATGACATGACTGAAGCCTGCTGGGGGACCACTTCCGCCCCCTGGTTGCAGTGCTGTGATGAATAGAACACCTCAGGCTCTGTGCATTTTCCAGTCTGTGTTGCTATCAGTGAGACTCTTCTGCAGGTTTCAGTCTGTGCAGCTTTCTGTGAGAATCTGTGCAGCTTTTACTTTCTGTGCAGCTATCAATCAAGCTCTGTTCAGAGAAACACTTCCTGTGTTCGGTCTCCTGCCAGGCCTGCAGGAGACCAAACTCACTGTATTAATTACGGCAGGGAACAGAACAGAGCCACCTAGTGGCCGTTTTTATATTACATTTTAAAAATATTTCTGTTTAGAATTTTAAAAGCAAGTGAATGGGTAAGTGTCTGCTAATTACACAAGGAATATTATATTTAAAGTTTTATTTGGTGACAAGTACTCTTTAAAGTTATGTTTTAACCATATTGGTTTTTTCACCTGTACTGGAGGAGCTGGACTACTATTTTTCTTTGCCTTACTCGTGCCTCACCCTCCTATCCTTCCTTAATTACCAGCTTGATGTATCTGGTGGGGAAGAGCTTTGCTTGGGTTTATTTTTTCAGTTTAACTCAATAACATACAGCAGTGCTTCAACGTTTTCTGCATAAATTTGAGCTAAAACTACCATCAGGCTGTCATGTGATATTGTAATGGGTGTTTCATCCTGTGGCCCTGTTTGTAGTACCAATTCATCCTTTCTGTAGCTGCAGTTTTGCTCCTTGCCATGATGACACCCAGCTCAGTCAGAAGGCGTGGACTACTAGCCAATGGTATACTGCCCTGGTATACTGGTATACTGCTGAGCTGAGCTGGGCTATTAATGCTTCAGTTGTTCTCTCTATGTTACCTGTGATAGAGATATGCCTCCTAGCTTTAGCCCCTAACCTGCATTTATTATCCTGATCTCTCTATTTCCTGACCTTTGGCTTGTTGTTTGACTATCCCTTTCCTTAGGCTGAGTTCACATATGACTGGCATCCGGTTCAGTTAACCCAGCCTAAAACTCGTCACAACTGAAGTGCATCAGTTGTTGAGGATCCGGGGTTCATTAGTTGCAGGGCAGGTAAATGTAACAAGATACTTTCCCCGTCCAGCGCCCATGTGGCATGTTCCTCTGTCCGGCATCCAACTTAAGATGTTGAATGAATGTGAACTGTCCTATTAGAATGAATGGGATTAGTTCTACAATCAGTTTCCTTCTAGTGCTTTTTCCAAAGCACAGAAGGGAAACGCCGGGGGATACTGGACATATGTGAATGGGGTCTTAATGTTTTGGTAATGCGTAACTTTCTGGTTTTGACTCTGGCCCATTTGACGCTTTGTTTGTCAATTTGCTGTTATCTGTTTTATGCTCCCTGGTTTGCGATTTGGTTTAATACATTGTGTCCCAAACTGTTTAATATCCTCTGTACTGTGTTTGCTCTATTATTTTAAAAGGGTAATCTGCTCCTAGTCATCTTATCCCCTATTCAGGGGGATCACAGTAATCTGCATGCATGGAGCAAACTCCGCTCTGTGCTGGATTACGAGTGACCACAACAGTCATGCACCCTCCCATTGATATGAATGGAGGGGGCATGATGACAATGGTTTGTTGTCTGTCAGTACGCAAACACATAGGTCTGGATAAGAGCTGTAGACATAAAACGGTAAATAATTTTTAATCAAGACTGTTTGCAAATTAGTTTTTTTCTTTTCAATGGATTGCAAATTAGTTTTTTTCATTTGTTTTAGATGCATTTGGATAAGAAAAAAATGATGATGTAGCCTAATAGATAGTCTTAGCAAGGATCCGTGCTTGTGTTATAAATGGTTGTGTCCTGTGTCCCCAATCATGCTGCTGGCTTGTTTGTGTGAACTGGCTATTTCCTGTTTCTGTGCCCTCCCTCCAACTACAATCCCCAGGATCCCTTGTTTCTAGGTGGAAAGTGACTTATCTCCCTCCCATACATCAACTACCCCACCCATTGCAGCACAGCTAGGCTCCCTTCCATGCACACTATGCTTGAAACTACAATTCCCTGCAGCCCTGTGAAGAATGATTTCCCTTCCACACAGTGGTTGCTCCAACTGAAGCACTGCCATGCTCCCTTTCAACACCTAACTATTATTGCATGGTCTTGGGCCACACTGTAACCTGGTAAAAGCCAAGACAACACTCATTTTGTATGCTGCTAAAAATGAACATTGGGGCAAAGATCACATAAGAATTGCAGGACCAGCCATCAAACACAGGAATAAACACTATATTATGAACTACACTAACTTTACAGCCCCTGTAGCACAGTCAAATAAAAAAAAACTAAAAATCCCGGAATACCCCTTTAAGGATGAACCTGAACACCTTGCTGCTTACGTTCACCTCTTCTATCGGCTATTCTTTCCAAATTAGTGAGGAAGTTCCTTTGATTTGAGTCTCCATTTGATTTGAGGCCATTAGTAAATGAGGAAATCCTTAGCAATAATTAACAAAGCTTGAAAATAAAGGAAGAAATATAGCAAAATAATTGGATTAATCAATTGCAAGCTCCTGTACTGAGCTGAAAACAAGCAGTAATTGAGAATCTGCAACACTAAGTAGAGGTGCATGGCCGTCTCGAAATGATTAAAGCTTTTGAATATTTATCTCCTGAAGATGTATTGATGGACAGAAGATGCCATGTGTGGTGTATGCTTTTATTTTTTTTTCTGCCTATTGATGTCTGGTTGCAAAAATAATGATCCCTTCTGAACACTTTAGTTTCTAATGTGAATCAACTCTACATATATATGTTGTATATTAGGGTAAACTTGTAGAATTCCTGCCTATTGATTTATGTTAACCATGTACTCCATTTTAGATATAATATCCATCATAAGCTGAGTCACATGTAAATACTTTACTTATTCTGTACTGATCCTGAGTTATATCCTTTATTATACTCCAGAGCTGCACTCAATATTCTGCTGGTGAGATCACTGTGTACATACATTACATTACTTATCCTGTACTGATCCTGAGTTATATCCTGTATTATACTCCAGAGCTGTACTCACTATTCTGCTGGTGGGGTCACTGTGTACATACATTACTTATCCTGTACGGATCCTGAGTTATATCCTGTATTATACTCCAGAGCTGTACTCACTATTCTGCTGGTGAGATCACTGTGTACATACATTACATTACTTATCCTGTACTGACCCTGAGTTATATCCTGTAGATCTTTTATTAAAATTTCAAACATAACAATAAAAAATTACAAAACATAAACATATCATATCCGACAGAACATATCAATATAACGAATCATAAAACCAACACCATAGCATAAAATACAACACCGGTCCAGCCCACACTCATTCCTGCACACAAACAAATATATACAATATTTACAAAATACATATTCCTATAATACCCATTATACCCATACCATACTAATAAACTATATACACTAATATACACTAATACTAAATGTGAATTTCCTGGCCCAGTTTCAATACCAAAAACCCAATACCAGTAATATACCAAAAAGAATAACAACAACAACAATAATAATATATATAAAATAATAAAAACCAACACAAACAAAATAACACCATTTTTTTTTTTTTTTTTGGGCCCTGAGCGGGTCCCGCATCCCATGCCCCCAGTACATGTTACCAGACGTCCATGAACCAGTCCAGGATTTTCTGTATATATAAAAGTCCCATACACACCCCCTCCCCCCTTTTAACCCACCACCCAACCTAAACTAAACCCAAACCCCAGGTGGCATCACACAATATATACATTACATAAAATATACACAGACTAACAATATATACAATACATAAGTATACAAATAGACTACAACAATAAATACAATAACAAATACATGTAACACTATAAGCCAAACAACAAACCCCTAAAGCTCAAGTTCAGTGCCTGCAAGCCCTATATTACCATAAACCGACTGCTCAAAACAAAAAGACTAATGTGCCAGCATCAGCCCACCACCAGGGGGAGACAACAGGCTAAGGCACTTTAAAGGCAGAGCCCCTCCACAGACGAGAGGCCCTGCCAGCACCCAGCCTCTCGTACTCCAGAGAACACACCTTCACAAAGTCACCGAGAATGTTCCTAACCACCACATTCACAGGGAGGATTTTACGCTGCGTCGACACTAAACACCGTGCGTTCCACGTGTAGTACCTAACCACTGAGCTGACTAGGAATAAAGTGCACCGGTCCCAGCCTCCAAGGTTTCTGAATGCCCCATAGACCCATTCCGCATAGGAGAGACTGGCCAGCCGAGGCCAACCAAAGGAAGCGCCCACCCTGGTGTAAACCTCTGTGTTAAAGGGACAATGAAGCAGAAAATGCTCCATGCTTTCCAGCATGCCTCCACACGCTTTGCGTGGACATCCCCGGTCATCAGAGCTCCTGCACTTCAGATTGTTCCTCACACACAGTTTCCCATGGAAGCAGCGCCAAGTCAAGTCCCAAAACTTCAAGGGGATCCTGATAGAATTCAAAAGCTCTAAACCCACCTCCAGATCCCGACTTGGGCAGTCCTTGAGCGCCAATGGCCTCCGGAAATGAGAAGACAGGACCCTCTTGTCAAGGAATTTCCTCGACAGAGTCCTAATCTCCCCCATCCCCAGACCCCACCGACAAATAACCTTCAGAACCAGGGTAGCATAAGCCGGGAGATGCCCGTGTGGTGTGCGAAGATCCTTCACTTGCCCTCCTGTCTCCCATTCCTGGAAGAAAGGCCGAAACCATCCCCTACAGGAAGATACCCACCGAGGAGCCCTCTCTGACCAGAGGTTTGCTATATTGGTCTTAAGAAAGGTATTCACTAGGAATACCACAGGGTTGACCATACACAACAACCCCTAGTCTCCTTGTACGGTAAGTAACCTCCCTCTTCACTAGGTTCAGTCTATTCCCCCATAACATTTGGAAGAACACACTGTAGACCCGGGTCCAGAGAGGTTCTGGCAACATGCATACACTGCCCAGATATATCAACAAAGGGAGCAGGAATGTTTTGATCAGGTTAACCTTTTCCCGGAGGGTCAAAGACCAACCCTTCCACTGATCCACCTTCTGAGCGGCGATCTTAAGCCTGCTGTCCCAGTTTTGTTTGGGGTAATCCCCTTGGCCAAATTCAATGCCGAGAACTTTTGCAGATTCCTGGGGCTCTGGAAGGGCGTCCGGGAGATCAAAACTAGGATCTCCCCCTCCCAGCCAGAGACTCTCATACTTATCCTGGTTGATCTTGGACCCGGATGCCTCCGAGTAGCGGTCCACCTCTGACATCACCCATCTGACCTCCTCTTGTGAGGAGACAAACACAGTGACATCATCAGCATATGCTACCGCCCTCAGAGCCGAATCCAGCACTGCCAGGTCCATTCTCACCCCCACCAACGGTCCACAATCAATCCTCCTAAGGAAAGGATCAATTGCAAACACATACAGCAAAGGGCTTAAAGGACAACCCTGACGGACACCAGACCCAACCTCAAAGGAGCGACCAATCCAACCATTCACAAGCGGGAAACTCTCTGCCCCTGCATACAAGGTCTTAAGCCAATCAACAAACCCCCCCGGCAGGCCATATCTCAGAAGAACAGACCAGAGGTACTCATGGTTAACCCGATCAAAGGCTTTTGCCTGATCCAAGGATAGCAAGTACCCCTTCCAGTGGCCAGCCCTACCCTGCTCCACAGCCTCCCGGACACTGAGCACAGCACTAAATGTACTGCGGCCCGGAACAGAGCAATGCTGAGCCCCCGAAAGGAGCCGGGGTGCAAAAAACTCCACCACGGTTAAACAGCACTTTTGCCAGAATCTTTCTGTCCGCATTGAGAAGAGCTATGGGACGCCAATTCTCAATGTGGGACGGGTCTTTACCCTTTGACAGGATGATCAGCGCTGACCTCCTCATTGATTTGGCAGAGTGCCCGAGGATAGACACTCATTAAAAAGCGCAGTCAAGAGGGGAACCAAAGTGTCCTTAAAGGTCGTGTAGAACTCAGATGTTAAGCCATCCGGACTGGGTGACTTCTTGAGGGCAAGCCCATCAATCGCCATCCTGACTTCCTCTTCCCGGATCATCTCTATCAAAACGTCAAGAGAGGGGTCTACTCCTAGTTCAGGGACGGTTTCAGCCAAGAAAGCTGATACCTTATCTCAATCTAGATCTTTCCTTCCCAAGAGGTCCGAGTAGAAGGATCTGACGACCTCCAGGATCCCTGATCTGGACCTTTTCAAGGATCCCGTACTATCAATCAGTCCTGAGACTATTTTACTATTCACTGACATCTTGCAGTTTCTGTAAGGGTCGGGCGAGCGGTACTTCCCGTAATCCCTCTCAAAAACCAAAGATGCGTGTCTATCGTACTGGCACTTCATCAGCAAGGACTTCACTCTGGAGATATCGTCACGACTACCTCCAGTCGAGACAAGGTGCTCAAGTTTCTTCCTCAGGCCCTGGTACAAAGGGTAACTGTTTAGGCTTCTGAGGCCCGAGAGCTGGCGGAAGAATCTCGCAACCCTTTTCTTGAAGATCTCCCACCACTCTGACTTACTGCTACAAAGGCCCAGCAATGGTACCTGGCTCTGAAGAAAATCCTCAAAGGACTGTCTTATCTCCGCTTCTTCCAAGAGAGACGAATTCAGCTTCCAATAGCCTCTGCCCATCCGGGGGGTCTCTGTGACATTCAGAGAAAACAAAATTAAACAGTGATCGGAGAACTCCACCTCAACAACAGATACTGCTGAAGAGACGGCTTCCTCCTTCAAATAAAACCTGTCTATCCTAGACCTACAACTACCCCTATGATAGGTGAATCCCGCGTGGCCTGGGGTGTACCGGATGTGGATATCCACCAGGCGAGCCTCACTTGCTATGCTATTAAGGGCGACGCTATCATAAGTCAACTTGTGTCTGGAACCTCCCCTATCTTGGGGCCTCGTGACAGCATTGAAGTCCCCTCCAAAGACCACCTGCCGACTTGTAAAAAGATAGGGCTTGATCCTCATAAAGAGGCACTTCCGGTCCCACTTAGACTGTGGGCCGTTGATGTTAATAAGGCGAAGTTCTTGTCCCTTCATGAGGACATCTAAGATCAGGCACCTCCCCATTTCTAACTCGATAACCCGTCGGCATTCTACCGCTGCAGTAAAAATGACCGCCACTCCGCTATACGGCTCGGCCCCAAGAGACCAGTAGGAGGGCCCATTCCTCCACTCTCTTTTAGCCTTGTAGATAGATGACATATCTGTTATCCTGGTCTCCTGCAAAAATAAAATATCAGCATTAATTTGGGCAACAAAATCATAGGCCGCAAATCGAGCTGTATCTGACTTAATGCTGGCAACATTAATGGATGCCAGAGTCAACGGAGAAGGTGCCGCCATCGAGGGTGCCTCCTCATCAGATGATGGTTTGCCCCTTTTTAGTGAGATGGATGTGTCCATTTTCCCATTATATACATTTTCCTCGTCCCCTGACTCTGGGCCAGTCTCCCCCCCTGAAGACATAGATTCCCCAGGGAGAGAGGACTCAGCGTCTCCTGTGAGCCCCACCGCAACATCCGCAACTTAAGCAGAAACTCAACAACTTTAGATCTTGGAGGACATGTATCACTGCCTCTCCACCTCAGCCGGACCATATTCCTACGGAGACCACCTGGCCCGGCTGTAGGGAGGGACCACACATTATCCCCCCCTCTTTCCTCTCGGAAGGCTGAAAGATCATGTCTCTCTATACAGAAGGATAGATCAACCTCCCTACCCTCTACATTGATCGATCTCTCCCCTCTCCTTAAGGCCCCCAGGAGACGCTGCTGCAAACTGCTCTCCCCAGAGCCAGAGGATGAGGAAGGTGCCCCCCTCCCCCCAGCGGTGACATTTGCGTAGCTGCGTACCGATGCTGCCACTGCTGGGGGTGCAACTGGACCAGGCCCTACATCCCCACCACTAATCTGCGCCCCTTCACCACCCTCCTCCACATAATCCATACCCAAATCATTGTCACATGTTTTAGCTAATGTGCCCCCTATACCTCCACCCGTGCTACAGCCCAAACCACCATTCAAAGCCCCAGACAGATTATAAACAGATACATTCACTCCTTCATTCACTTTTACATTAACTTTCTCACTCATACTGGCTGGACCGGTGCGTTCTGGTGCAGATTTTGTACCATCAGCATCACTAGGTACCAGAGCTGGAGCCACCACCACAGGACAGGTCACCGGTCCCTTATACAGGTACCCTCCACCTCATCAGTACTGGAGTTTCCTGCTCCTGGGCGCCGCTGATCTGGATAAGCGGCGCCAATACAAAATAGGGGTTTAAGTCCAGTCTTTCTGGGAGACGAAGACATCTTAGCCCCGGCAGCTCCTCCACGACGACACCGCTGCTCCAAAGGAACAGCAGTGCCAACGCTCAGAGCCACCGGAGCTCCGGCAGCCGACTCTGGCACAAAATCGCCCCTCCCGATAGGGAGCAACGCAATGTGCCAGAGCCTTTACTGCCCATCGCTGGGCAAATATCACTGTCCGACCTCACAGCCGATACACTGTCTGATCCACCACTGTTACTGCAAACAGCTATGGAGCTCACCGCCACACTAGACTCCATACTCTCCCCACTCTCCTGCACTGAGTCCACAGCAGAACTCAGGCTGGGCTGAGAAATTGGGTTCACACAGTGAGCTGACCCTGCGGCCAGTTATATCCTGTATTATACTCCAGAGCTGAACTCACTATTCTGCTGGTGAGGTCACTGTGTATATACATTACATTACTTATCCTGTACTGATCCTTAGTTATATCCTGTATTATATTCCAGAGCTGTACTAACTATTCTGCTGGTGAGGTCACTATGTACATACATTACATTACTTATCCTGTACTGATCCTGAGTTATATCCTGTATTATACTCCAGAGCTGAACTCACTATTCTGCTGGTGAGGTCACTGTGTATATACATTACATTACTTATCCTGTACTGATCCTTAGTTATATCCTGTATTATATTCCAGAGCTGTACTCACTATTCTGCTGGTGAGGTCACTGTGTATATACATTACATTACTTATCCTGTACTGATCCTGAGTTATATTCTGTATTATACTTCAGAGCTGTACTTACTATTCTGCTGGTGAGGTCACTGTGTATATACATTACATTACTTATCCTGTACTGATCCTGAGTTATATCCCGTATTATACTCCAGAGCTGTACTCACTATTCTGCTGGTGGGGTCACTGTGTACATACATTACATTACTTATCCTGTACTGATCCTGAGTTATATCCTGTATTATACTCCAGAGCTGTACTCACTATTCTGCTGGTGAGGTCACTGTGTATATACATTACATTACTTATCCTGTACTGATCCTGAGTTATATCCTGTATTATACTCCAGAGCTGTACTCACTATTCTGCTGGTGAGGTCACTGTGTATATACATTACATTACTTATCCTGTACTGATCCTGAGTTATATCCTGTATTATACTCCAGAGCTGCACTCACTATTCTGCTGGTAAGATCACTGTGTATATACATTACATTACTTATCCTGTATAGATCCTGAGTTATATTCTGTATTATACTCCAGAGCTGCACTTCCAATCCTGCTTCAGAGCTGGAAACCAATATTTGCTACCCCAGGCATTGTATAATCATCTACTTACCTTCCCATTTTATGCTTGGGACTAATAATGTTAGGAGTTTACTACAAGTTTCTCAATAATGTATAAAGCATCCAACAGGATAAGTAATATAATATATGTACACAGTGACTTCACCAGCAGAATAATGAGTGTAGCTCTGGAGTATAATACAGGATGTAATTTAGGATTAATACAATATTAGTAATGTATGTACACAGTGACCTCACCAGCAGAATAGTGAGCGTAGCTCTGGAGTACAATACAGGATGTAATTTAGGATTAATACATGATAAGTAATGTATGTACACAGTGACCTCACCAGCAGAATAGTGAGCGTAGCTCTGGAGTACAATACAGGATGTAATTTAGGATTAATACATGATAAGTAATGTATGTACACAGTGACCTCACCAGCAGAATAGTGAGCGTAGCTCTGGAGTACAATACAGGATGTAATTTAGGATTAATACATGATAAGTAATGTATGTACACAGTGACCTAACCAGCAGAATAGTGAGCGTAGCTCTGGAGTACAATACAGGATGTAATTTATGATTAATACATGATAAGTAATGTAATGTACACAGTGACCTCACCAGCAGAATAGTGAGCGTAGCTCTGGAGTACAATACAGGATGTAATTTATGATTAATACATGATAAGTAATGTAATGTACACAGTGACCTCACCAGCAGAATAGTGAGCGTAGCTCTGGAGTACAATACAGGATGTAATTTAGGATTAATACATGATAAGTAATGTAATGTACACAATGACTACACTGTAGAATAGTGAAACCAGGAACTGCCACACCTTACCTGAAAGTTTTTGTTGTTGCTGATGTTTCCTGACTCTTACCGGTATCTGCCATCTGGAAACATGAGTTGGAAAGACAGTAGATCTCTAGCCCTTTCACCTTGGTGGCATGAAAGTATTAACCGTCTCAGTTACTCTCACTCCTATGAGGTATCCCCTTTGTTGGTGGACTGGTAGCCCTCGGCAACTATGTATACTTTGTAGGTGCTGTAGCTCAAGCGTACCCAGCGTGGTCTAGAGGCCTAGACTGGAGAGGAAGAGCCTGACTACTCCTCATGTCCTCTTACTACACTAACTAGACTTCACACTAAAATCCTCCCACTTAGGGACAGGATATCATCTTTCAGGCTTGAGAGAGGATTGCAACAGAGTAAAGGACCTCCAATGTGCAAGGTTTCCCAGTAGAGGACTACAATGGGATTGGGATACTGCAGGACCCAATAAAATACTTGCGGTGCAAGCGGTATTCAATCTGTTGCAGATGGGAGTAGGCGGTCACAAAATATACCGTGGGTCAGGCTAATCCCATGCATTCTCGCATCTTCAGAAATGAAAACATCAGGACTGGGCTGTTATACTAAGTCCTGGCGACTTTCCTTTCTGTGCCATATGTGCTTACTCTCACTTTTATGATTTTTACTCATTTGGTTGTGGACTGGTAGACCTATGGACTGGTAGACCTACGGATTGGTAGACCTATGCTGTGGTCTTGAGGCCTAGGCTAGAGAACAGGAGCCTGACTACTCCTTATGTCCTCTTACTACTCTAACTAGACACCACACTTAATTCAGGGACAGGATATCCTCTTTCAGGTTTTAGAGGGGATTGCAACAGAGCAAAGGACACTGTCTCATCGTCAACAGGGAGAACGTGTCAGTCCAGGACTTCCCTCCCTACCCCAATAGTTAATACCCCCCTCCCCATTAACAGACTGTAATATTTTGTTGTTCAACTTAACTTTTATGATATATGCCAGAACGGAGTGTTAGTGTAGCATGTGGTATGATGTATAGCCCAGGGAACCTGTACTGTGCATTGTACCATAATGCTTTGTATGATTGTAATTTATTGTACATGCGCACACTGTATGATGATTCAATGATTAATAAAGCTCTTAAATAATTTCCAGTTGCTAGAGTTTCTCAGTAGGAGACTGCAATGGGATTGGGAAACTGATAAAATACTTGCGGGTGCCGGCGGTATTCAGTCTGTTTTGGGTGGGAGCGGTTGGTCACACAGTACACAGCGGGTCCCATTAATCGGGCCCCCAGGATCGGGCTGCAGAACTGAGACCTGACAGCTTTCCCTTTGGTAAAGCCCTAAAATGCCCCAGCATTCAGGGATTAGATACATATGTTGCTGGAGCAGGAGAGTGATACACACATTGCACGCGTGGGCAGTAATGGTCAGAAATTCAGCGAGAACCGGATTAAGAGTCCTGCGCAGGGCTCTACTTCCCAGTATAAGCCTATATAGCTAGTGTGTATGTACAACTTACTTGCTCTTGGTCTTGACACATAGTTACGACTAGGTGGCAGCAACACTCATTACATGAGGATAATGGGGGAGACTTATCAAAACCTGTGATGAGGAAACGTGGAGCAGTTGTCCATAGCAACCAATCAGGTCGCTTCTTTCATTTTCAATAACACTATAGAGGTCAGTGAACTATTACAAATGGATCTGGATAGGTTGGAGGTTTGGGCTGGGAAGTGGCAGATGAGGTTCTACAAATGTAGGGTAATGGGGAGGAAAAATCCGGGCTGGGATTATGTAGTAAATGGGAGAACACTTGTGACGACTGACATGGAAAAGGACTTAGGAGTCTTAGTTAACAGTAAATTTAGCTGTAGTGACCAGTGTCAGGCAGCTGCTGCCAAGGCAAATAAAATCATGGGGGGCATCAATAGGGGCATAGATGCCCATGACAAGGAAATAATTCTACCGCTGTACAAATCACTAGTCAGACCACACATAGAATACTGTGCACAGTACTGGTCAGACCACACATAGAATACTGTGTACAGTACTGGTCTGACCACACATAGAATACTGTGTACAGTACTGGTCAGACCACACATAGAATACTGTGTACAGTACTGGTCAGACCACACATAGAATACTGTGTACAGTACTGGTCAGACCACACATAGAATACTGTGTACAGTACTGGTCAGACCACACATAGAATACTGTGTACAGTACTGGTCAGACCACACATAGAATACTGTGTACAGTACTGGTCAGACCACACATAGAATACTGTGTACAGTACTGGTCAGACCACACATAGAATACTGTGTACAGTACTGGTCAGACCACACATAGAATACTGTGTACAGTACTGGTCAGACCACACATAGAATACTGTGTACAGTACTGGTCAGACCACACATAGAATACTGTGTACAGTACTGGGCACCAGTGTACAAGAAAGATATAGTGGAGCTGGAGAGGGTACAAAGACGGGCAACCAGAGTAATACGGGGAATGGGAGGACTACAGTACCCAGAAAGATTATCAGAATTAGGGTTATTTAGTTTAGAAAAAAGAAGGCTTAGGGGAGACCTAATAACTATGTATAAATATATCAGGGGACAGTACAGAGATCTCTCCCATGATATATTTATACCCAGGACTGTATCTCTTACAAGGGGGCATCCTCTACATCTAGAGTAAAGAAGGTTTCTACACCAGCACAGACGGGGGTTCTTTACTGTAAGAGCAGTGAGACTGTGGAATTCTCTGCCTGAGGAGGTGGTCATGGGGAACTCTGTAAAAGAATTTAAAAGGGGTCTGGATGCATTTTTGGAGAATAATAACATTACTGGTTATGTATACTAGATTTATAGGGACAGAAGGTTGATCCAGGGATTTATTCTGATGCCACATTTGGAGTCGGGAAGGAATTGTTACCTCTAGTATGAGGGTTTTTTGCCTTACTATGGATCAACTCAGTAGGGACTCATTAGAGTTATAGGTTGAACTTGATGGACTTTTTTCCACCTTATGAACTATGTTACTTTCTAATATATGTCATAAGAAAAATGTAATCTTCATTTTGCAGAAATTATGGTATATATATATATATATATATATATATATATATATATATATATATACACCACTACGGGTCCCCATACCATCCAGAACATAATCCTGTCCGGTTGCAGCATCATCTTTGTCCCAGCTGAAGCACAGGCCGGGACTCATCTGTGCTCACTCCTGGTTTATCAGACTGCAGCATGAAAAACGGAGAGGAGGGGATTACAGAGCAGCCTGCAGTGATTGGATGAAGAAACCCAGCACAGCAGACTCAGGAAGGAAGTGAATGCATGGCGAGTGAGGGAAGACTCGGTGCTTGCCTCAGACACGCCCCTTCCTGAGCAGTGGATGTCAGAATGAGTAAGCAGGAGAACAGAGGGATTTGTGAGCCAAATACAGAAGCTAGACACATAAAAAAGACAGGTAAAGCATCTGCATGACCTGGTAAGTAACATATAGAAGCATTACACTTTACTGAGACAAAGGACACAAGAGTGACTGGCCCTTATATTAACCACTTCAGATCTATGTCACTGCACTTCAGCGGCACATTTGTTTGCACGTTGTCATTGATGACGCACAATGACAATAGTGGTGCTGCACTTTATAACAAGCACTGACATAGCCGTAACATCTACTATAAGTCATAACGTGTCCAGAGAATGAACCCATCTGTATACGCAGCATAATGAATGTTGTTTAGTCTGGTTGCACATCACATTACATCACATAAATCTGTTATTTCATCCTGCGTTTCTATATGAACTATAAATGGGGCTATAAATGTACTCATTGTATCACGCCGCAGCCTCCTATGCTCGGTACCGTTTTCTGACACTTACAAAGACAGTGGAAAATTCCACTCTCCTGATCAGAAGAGGAGGGGGCGCTGGGGAGGCAGCTGATTGCTGCAAGCATCTTAATCTTCGCTCTTGCTATCGCCTTCGCAATACATAGCTATACAGGCGGGCAGATACGGAGACACCTCCAGGTGTTGTAGAACTAGAAGTCACAGCATGCCAACAAAGTCCTCAGCAGATTGTTAGGACATGCTTGCACTGGTAGTTCTACACCAGCAAACGTGGCAGGTTCTTGGTTTATAATCCATGCCTTTGTGTGTATATGTGTATTTATATATATATATATATATATATATATATATATATATATACATATATTTAAATTTATTTATATATATCCCCCATGTAATCACTTCAAATTCACCATATCATTAGGATGACTTGTCAGTGGGCACCAATGAAGATACCCAGTGTTCTGTCTTCACCATAAGGATAAAGATGGATATTTATTCTGTGCGCCGGCCACAGGCAGTGCTGTCACCGACATCAATTGCTGTAAAATTCCACTCAATTTCTCCCACATTCTACAAATAGTTTTACTAAGCTGTTCAGAGGAAGCCACTGGACCTAAAATACTAATTTACTAACAGGTATAGGCTTCTATAGGAAAGATAAATGATAGATAGATAGATAGATAGATAGATATGAGATAGATATAAGATAGATGGTTATGAGATAAATAGATAGATATGAGATAGATAGATAGATATGAGATAGATATAGATAGATAGATATGGGATAGATAGATATGAGATAGATAGATATGAGATAGATATGAGATAGATAGATAGATATGAGATAGATATGAGATAGATAGATAGATAGATAGATATGAGATGATAGATAGGAGATAGATAGATATGAGATAAATATATAGATATGAGATAGATAGATATGAGATAGATAGATAGATAGATATGAGATAGATAGATATGAGATAGATAGATATGAGATAGATAGATATGAGATAGATAGACAGATAGATATGAGATAGATAGATATGAGATAAATATATAGATATGAGATAGATAGATATGAGATAGATAGATAGATAGATATGAGATAGATAGATATGAGATAGATAGATAGATATGAGATAGATAGATATGAGATAGATAGACAGATAGATATGAGATAGATAGATATGAGATAGATAGATAGATAGATATGAGATAGATAGATATGAGATAGATAGATATGAGATAGATAGATATGAGATAGATAGATATGAGATAGATAGATAGATAGATAGATACCAAGCAAAAAATTCAGCAGCACTCCAAAATGCAGTGAAAAAATGGTGGATTTATTTAGCCCAACGGCATAGCAGCGTTTCGGATGCCCACTTGCAGCCTTTCTCAAGCTTAACATTGGTGATACTGACATAGTATTTATACATTACAAGTGAATTGATGATCAATCAATTAAGAAGGTACAGTGTAAACAATTATTAAAAATATTCCATAATAAAGTGCATGATCAAGTAAACTGTGTATAACCTGTATGGCAGGATAATGACAGTGTATAAAGTGCTTAGTGAATCCAATATCGTAACATATTGCTGTGCATTACACTAAAAGTCACATAGTAAATTGTATATACAATAAGGAGGAAGGCGGAGCACACCTTACAGTAATTTCCCGGGCAAGACAGGAAAATGACTGCCCGGGAAATTACTGCCTTCCTCCTTATTGTATATACAATTAACTACCGTATTTTTCGCCGTATAAGACGCACTGGGGGGAAAAAGTCGGTGCGAATACACCCCTATGGCGGCGGTCCCTGCGGCCATCAACGGCCGGGACCCGCGGCTAATACAGGACATCACCGATCGCGGTGATGCCCTGTATTAACCCTTCAGACGCGGCAATCAAAGCTGCTGAATTTTTTGCTTGGTATCTACAATTGACCCGTTACATGGGACAACTACCTGCTGGCACCTGGCATCTTTTTTCCATTTTTGGGTTGAGCTGCTTCAATTTTCTTCTTAGGTAGATAGATAGATAGATAGATATGAGATAGATAGATAGATATGAGATAGATAGATAGATAGATAGATAGAGCAAATATGATGCAGCACTCCACAGGTTGCAAATAAAGGATGGTTTTATTCCATCATGAGCAAAGACAACGTTTCGCCAGTCTCACACTGGCTTTCTCAAGTGTGAGTCTGGCGAAACGTTGTCTATGCACATGATGGAATAAAACCACCCTTTATTTGCAACCTGTGGAGTGCTGCATCATATTTGCTTTGTCTGGATTGAGGAACCGGCGGACCCAGGTTCCAGCTATGCGGGCACCCTGAATTTCACTTGTACTCTGGATATTGGTTGTGCCGTTTTAATTTGCTTTAGATAGATAGATAGATAGATAGGAGATAGATAAATAGATAGATAGAAACTCTCCAGAAAAGTACAACTGACAATCCAATTTCAAATAGTAATAAGGTGCAGGCGAATCACAGGAGGCTTGGTGAAGGTCTCCAACTTCAAGTAGAGGATCGAAAAGACCGCAGCACACAAAAAATCTCTGGTGCAAATAAAGTGACTAGTTTATTCCATCATCAGCAAGACAATTGCAACGTTTCAGTGGTCTCACATCACCATGCCTGATGATGGTGATGTGAGATCAGTGAAACGTTGCAATTGTCTTGCTGATGATGGAATAAACTAGTCCCTTTATTTGCACCAGAGATTTTTTGTGTGCTGCGGTCTTTTCGATCCTCTAGATAGATAGAAAGATACACAAAGTCCAGGGTGAGCAGCACCTCAGTATAAAAAAGTCAGTCTGGTGCAGGCAACCGTAAAGGCCCAGGTCCGGGGCCTACAGTAATCCACAAAAAAGTATGGTTGCAGCTGTAATACTGAACAGGCTGCTTTTTTATGGTACAGATCCAAGCCTATCCACCGACCCACCCGGCGCGGTGGGCGTCACCACCAACGACAACATAAAGACAAGAGCCCAGCGGAATCCCAGGGCAGTGCAGCCCAAATTGACATTCAAGAAAAAGACAAAATGAATACGGTAAACATCTCCTCTGTAACTCTTACTAATGAACAGCTTGATTTGCTATCTAGGGGATGGAGCTTTTGTCCATCTGGGGGACTGGACTGGGTGCAATTGGATTTGGATCTGGTCCAGTTCTTCAGACGGCTTAAGCTCAAGATTTGGTTTGCCATGAATCCGATGGTGGAACATGAATTCACACCTTCTAGTCTTGAACCATGTGACAGCTTTCTGTTTAGTGACTTTAACCTCGTCTCTGCCAGTAACTTTAACCCTGTGATTAATTCCAGTGCATTTGAAACATTTTGTCAGTTGGTTAAATCGGACATTGAGCTAATTCGTAATACCAGTGATCAGTTTACACATCCCAATCTTACCAGAAAACAGATGGTGGCTCTGAATGACTTGGTCCATGATCACAATCTGGTGGTGAAGTCGGCCGACAAGGGCGGGGCGATTGTGATCATGGACCGGAGCCAATATATTCAGGAGGCCAATAGACAGTTGAAAGATACTACTACATATACTGTTTTAAATGTAGATCCAACCAATGAGATTTAAGCACATATCAAATGTGTATTAGATGAGGCCTTTCACTCTGGCCTCATAGACAAGCAACTATTTGATTACTTATATGTGACATTTCCCATTACACCACTTTTGTACCTGCTCCCGAAAGTGCATAAGTCACTGGTGAACCCCGCCCCCCCCCGGGAGACCGATTGTTTCCAGGCGGGGTTCAGTTACCAGCAAACTTTCCATCTTTCTGGACCAGGTCTTACGCCCTTTTGCAACTCAGGCAAAATCGTACTTGCAAGACACCTCCGATTTTTTGCAAAAAATTGCCAACATTTCTGTACCTGACCATACAATTATTGCATCATTGGACGTGACCAGCCTCTACACCTCCATCCATCATGATGGGAGTGTGGAGGCGGTCAGGTCCACCATCATTGATTCTTTTTCACCTTCAAAAGTTGATTTTGTTATTTCTTTACTTAATTTGATTTTACGCAACAACTACTTTTTATTTAATGATGTGTATTACTTGCAGACCTCGGGCACGGCCATGGGCACGAATGTGGCGCCTACATACGCCATGTGTACATGCTCGAGAAACAGTTAGTCTATGCTTTTTGCTGGGGTGGTGGAGATACATAGACGACATTTTTTTTATTTGGACGGGTTCTGATTTTCAGTTACAGGATTTTTTTATGTTTCTGAATCCCATTATTCCTCATATTCAATTTACATTGACTTCCTCTACATCTAGTGTACATTTTTTGGACACGGTGGTTCATATTAAAGATGGCAGATTGGTTACTGGATTACATGTAAAACCAACAGATACAAATTCTGTGCTACACTATACCAGCTGTCACCCTCGGCCAATGATGCGATCCCTGCCGACTAGTCAGATGATTCCGAGGAGGACGAGCTGGAACCCACTCTAGACCGCATGGTTCAGAACTTCAAGGCTAGAGGTTATCCTATGCCCTTGTTACAAGAAAGTAAAACTAAAGCTATGAATTTAGACAGACGCAAACTTATTTACGAGACTAAACAACGTACTGATGCACAAAGAATAGCGTTTGTATCTACCTATGGAAACCTGTCTGGACGTATCTTCAGTGTTCTAAACAAACACTGGAGGTTACTTACATGCAGCTTTTCACAAATCAAAGAGTTTGCCAGCCCGCCGTTACTTTCATATCGATGTACTGGCAACTTGCGTGACAAGCTGGTCAAACCGGACGTGTCTTTATCTAGATCTACCCAGAGGTATTTAACGGTACAGAACAAGGGTTCATACCCTTGCTGCAGGTGCGTAAACTGTACGTACATGCTCAAGGGCTCTACCTTTGTCCACCCGACTACCAATCAAGTGTTTCACCTCAAACATTACCTGACTTGCACGTCAGATTTTGTGGTGTACGTCCTGGTGTGCCCATGTCCCCTCCTCTATGTGGGGGAGATGACATGGGACTTCAAGACGAGGTTCAATCACCACAGGTACACTGTGCGGAAAAGAAGACTGGACCTACCGGTCCCTAAACACTTTGTAGAGGCCAACCACACTGAGAAGGACCTCAGATTTTTTCTTCTCGATCATATCCCCCCACTTAAGAGAGGTGGGGATCGAGAGAGCAAATTGAAACGACGTGAACTGGAATAGGTGTTCAAACTAAATTCTCTGCGACCCTAATGGGTTAAATGTGGATTATACGGTATCTAATCAAATCTATAGTGCAAGATAGATCCACTCTGTCATGGGATAATATAGCTGTATGACGATGATGTACATATTGTGACCTTGTATTAAAATATATTTTCTTTTTCTCTCTTTTAACAGGGTTGGGAAAAACGAATACAAGTCCACTCACACCCTAAAAAGAAAAAATCTTAGATTCCGTCTTATGTACATTCCGGATCCCATTTCGTAGGCTGTGATAGACTGCCACAGTTTGTTTATGTGCACACACTCTGTTGGCATGTTGTAAATAAACAATCTTAACCACACTTATCTGTTCTGTGGACCCTGTATGACTGTATGTTTCTATATGTGTATGGCTTCTTAAGCACCACCCAGAGGTCTTTATTTCCTCCGTCCCAGGTGAGGGAACGTCTCCCACCCGGAAGACCACCCTGCATTACATTCAGTTGGTCCAGGTGGGTCTGAAGGGTGACATAATTCTGACATGTGTTAGATGACAGGTTGTGATGGGAGTTGTAGCCCAACGGGATGTACGGGTTAAAAAGAGTGCGGCACGACTGTTTTTCTATTCAGTATGCTAGATGTGCGGTCCCGGGTCCCTACTATATGAACAGCTATGACCATAGATTGTTTTTGGTCTTTTATATGTTACTATTATTCTTTACTCATATTTTGCCCTTACGATTGCCCATCTATAAGATGGCGCCGTTGATCTGTCCTGACTATGCACGCATGCTCATAGACTTGATGAAAAGTTATCAACTGCCGAGCCGAGAAGTTTGTGACGAATCGAATTTACTGTAAGTTCGCTCATCTCTACCCAGCAGGCCTCCATATGAGTCAGTGATCACCTGACCAGCAGGGGGAGGAGCTGAGCTGGAAGCCGAGATCGCTGTGTGTATGGCAGTGTTTCCCAGGCAGGTGCATACAGATATAGCAAAACTACAACAAAACTACAACTCCCAGCATGTCTGTTTGGGTATGCTGGGAGCTGTGGTTTTGAACAGCTGGATGCACACTGCTTGGGAAACACTGCTATATGGAGGCAGTGAAGGGGTCCATATATACACACAGGACAAGCTTTGTATGTCACAACAGAGAAGGTATATTTACCCTTCCCTAGTTCTCCACGTATGGCAGGAGCGTCCGGCAGTCCGGGGCCCGGCTGTATGAAACATCTGTGACTGTGATGACTCATAATGATGCGCACAGTCGTGAAGCCGCCTGCAACAGAGGTGCCAGTCACAGCCCCCACACACTGCCGTGCTGTACCTGCGTGCCCTGCCTCAGAGAAGTGATCACACAGCACACACTTGTCAGAGTGCCCAAGCCTTGCTGGTGTCAGAGCGGCTGTGTGGTGGCCCAGTACGGAAGGTGTTGCCCCGTGCTCCTGTTGTCCTGTCAGGCAGTGTCCCCAAGGTCCCCTGTCCCCAAGGTCCCCATTGTAAATATGTTTTACCATATAAAGTGTTATAAAATGTAATGTTGCTTTAAGAGTTATACCATGTGATATGTCATGTGATTGTTACCCAGGAGGTATCAGTGACCAGGTGACCCCAAGAGTGACCTATGGGCTCCCTGCTAGTCTCCCCCATATAAGCCCTGGGTGGAGCTTCTCTCTCTTCTGCTGAGGTCCAGTGCAGTTGTGCCTAGTGTATGTGTTCAGAGTGTTGGAGACCTCAAAGTCCAGTCCTGCAGCCACCATCAAGTCAAGTAAGATAAAGTCACAGCTTTATGAGTCAAGTCAGTCCCTGTAATCTCTCAAGTCAGCATGGTCTGCATTCAATTGTCCAGTCCTACTACAAGTCCCAGCAAGCTCTTAAGGTCAATTGTCACCTCCTTGGGCCGTGGCTGAACTGTATAGACTTTACCAAATGTCTTCCCTCACTAAAGCTACCGTTGTCTGTAACTTTGCGTCTGAGTTTTTATTGCCCCGTGCCTAGCCCAGGATCCAGCGGTATACCTTTGGGTGGTTTTAGGCTAAACCACACCCTGGCATCATGAATACAAGGGGTTAATGCCATTTGCCCCTAGAGTAACAACATCTGTCCTCATCACACCCCGCTACCACAACTTTTGGCGTCACAAACAGGATACGGGTGTGCGCCTTATGCCACAAGTCCTCCCCTACTCTGAACTGTGTCCAATATTGTCTGCAAAAACCGCATGCCGATGCGATTTAAGTCTGCAGCAAAAAGTGTATGTGGCTTTGCAAGTGAAAAGTGTTTTACTCGTGGTGCTTGTGAAACAGAGGGGGAGGTGAAGAAAAGACTGTTATTTGCCATTGTGGATTGTAGAGAGTCGGTACGTGAAAGGGTTATTTGGGTCCGGTGTTTCCCGCACGTGCGAGCAGTCGCAGCTCTGCCCTGTCAGTCCCCAGTGGTGACGCCTCTCCAGCACAGTGAGGAGGAACCAAAGAGCCGCCCTGTATTGCACAGGGAAAGACTTTGCCAACCGGACCAAAACAAGAAGTTTCCTGGGCACAGCCATATTGGAGGTTCTGGCGGCTGCGTCCGGCTCTGCTGTCTTCTATCAAGCACCCGCTGCAGCGCAGTCTCTGCAAACGCCAATAATTACCGGTATCAAATCTCCGGTGCCGGTAACTAGTGACCGCAAGTCTGATTGCAAGACAAATAACTACTGGGTACCTGCAAAATAGAGTGGGAGCCTTCATTATAGTACTCCCACTAGCCGAGTCTAAGCCGTTGCAGCACTTCAGCAATTATCTTATAGGGGAAAGCACCTTATTCTTCTTAAAGCAACAACACACTCAAAATTCAACAAGCTGTCAGACCCAGCTCTCCAGATCAACCAGGCGACAGTGCCCCTCCATCTCCAGCAGCGGGATCATCTCCTGCTCCAGCGGCCGGAATGTTGCCAGTCCTGCCTGCAGTCCACATCAACAACCCTAGTGTTACAGCATCTGCACCGGTATTTATGGGGAACCCTGTCCTCCCTACCTACAATGGAGACCCCTTCACCATTAGGGATTTCAAAGAGAGGATCCAGAGTTTGTTTGTCGTTTACTCTTTCCCTCCTAATCAACAGGTGCAATTGCTCACAGGACAACGACAGGGATCAGCGTTAGAGGAAGTCCGCACCTGGCCAGCCCACGAGAAGGCAACTGTAGAGCAGATCTTTGAAGGACTGTACCAGGTATTTGAGTCCCATTCTCCATCAGAGGTACATCCCCAGCTGTATGAAAGGCGACAGAAGCCAGGTGAGACCTTGAGAGCATATGCCGTAGCCCTACAGAATGCCCTAGAGACTGTTCAAAAACTAGATGGTATAACTCCCGAGCATGGCAACAAGGTGTTAATGGACATATTTATTGATGGGGCTCATAATAAGTGGGACAATGTGCGAATGTTAGTGGTCCAAAGCCCCAACTTGACATTCCCCGCTTTCAAGAGACTGGCTATCCAAGTGATTGAGTCCGGGACTGAGTTAGAGGAAGCTTGTCCACCTGTCCAAGAACCACTGGGGACGGTTGCCAGACCTATACCACCACCGTCACCAGCCCCCGCCTCAGAGTCAACTTCTTTGCCAGTCACCGCAGCCTCAGATTTACGTAGAGTGTTAAGCAGGACATAGAACAACTGACTAAGGCTGTGAAGAAGCTTGCCACCTGGTCCGCCCCACCTGCCCCTGCTCCTGCTCCCCACAATTACAACCCCCCGCAACCCTCTGCCTAATAGACCCTCAGGGACTCAAAGACCCTTTTGTACCTATTGTAATAAACCAGGACATTGGAAAATGCAGTGCTGGGATTTAAACGGATTTCCCCTAAGGTTGCGGACCGGCTCTCAGGAAAACAGTCATCAGGTCCAATCCCTGAACAACCTCAGTCAGTACTCTCACTTTATGTCGTCTGCTGCCCCTATTTAAAAATTATTGTAGAAGGTGTATCATTGGAGGCGTTGATAGATACAGGGTCACAAGTGTCTACTATAACTAAAAAATGTTTTCTATCAGCATTGGGATGCTAGTTTATTTTGTGAACCGGAGGATGTAAACTTCAGAGTAGTTGCGGGTAATGGGCAACCAGTCCCCAGACATTGATACTGGGAGCCAACCATTCAGTTGGGAGAGCATGTACTTAGCGGGCAGGAAGTTATTGTAACTAATGTGACAGATAAGGGGTCTGCTAAATTTATACTGGGGATGAACTATTTGTTGAAATAGTAGATTCCTTGCATGCCACTCTTTCCCATATGTCCCTTTCAGGCCAGCAGGCTGCACATCACCACTTGAAAGTCCTACAGGCGGAGCGGAGGTTTGCCAACAAGCAAGGTGAAATCTGCATAGGTTGAGAACAAAACATCCGGTCGATGACCTTGAGACTATCATCTGGTGTCATGCATGTCTCAGAGTCAAGAATAGAGACTATCAAGCCCTGCTGGAGCCTCTGCAACTAGAAGACCACCTTCTTGTCCGAGCTGTGAGAAGCCTTGTCACCGTTACCAACGGGAGAATTCCAGTCCGGTTAGTCAACTTGACCGATGCTGCTACTGCGTTACCCAAATACACTTCGGTAGCCCAGTTATATCTCATAGAGTCAAAGGACAACTTAACAGAACCTATGGTGGCCTGACAGCGTGCAGCCCAAGTGGCTGAAGGATCCAATACGAGTCCTTCTGAGCCCTGGTTGGCACAACTCCAAGTTGGAGACGACACTACCCCAAGGGACCAAGTCATCATTGTCGCCAAAAGGTACCATGAAGCTTCTAGCAAACACCCCACAGATTTCGGGCATACGTCCATGATCCAACAATGAATCCTCACAGGCGACAGCCCACCTATCAAGACACCGCCCAGTTGCACAGGAATGTATCAGACTGTCAAGAAGATGCTGGCCGACATGAAAGAGGCGGACGTCATGAAAAAAGTCAGAGTCCCTGGGCGGCGCCACTTGTCCTGGTCAATAAAAAAAGACAGAACCAAGGATCGAGAAGTCACTCACAGCCCTCGGGTCTGCTGCTTACTTCTACACCCTGGACTTAACCAGTGAATATTGGCAAGTGCCCATGGCCGTGGAAGACTGGGAGAAGATCGCTTTCTTGACATCCATGGGACTGTTCGAGTTTAAAAGTATGCCATTTGGGCTATGTTATGATCCTGCTATGTTTCAGCATATGATGGAAAGGGGCCTGGGCCATCTAAATTTTCAAAGTGCCCTATTGTACCTGGACAATGTCATTGTGTATTCCAAGTCCTACTAGGAACAGCTCAGTCATCTGTCAGATGTCTTCCAAGTCCTCATCAAGCATGGGCTGACGATCAAGCTGTCAAAGTGTAACTTGCTCAAACCTCAGCTACACTACATGGGTCATTTTGTCAGCGCTGAGGGAGTCCAGCCCAATCCTGAAAAGGTGGAAGTTGTCAAGAACTGGCCTACCCCGTGCAAGGTGAAAGATGTCAGGAGCTTCCTGGGATTTGCCGGCTACTACCGCCACTTCATTCCCCACTTCGCCCAGATTGCAGAACCCCTTACTGCTCTCTTACAGGGTATGGTAAAGGAGAACTACAATGGGAAACTACCTGTTGAATGGGCCGAAGAGCAAGAGACAGCATTCCGAGCTCTTAAACTTCTGCTGACAGAACCACCCATCCTGGCGTACCCAGACTACAGTCAGCCATTCCAGTTATATATCAATGCCAGTTTTGAAGGTCTGGGAGATGTCCTGTCCCAAGTCCAGGAACGGCAAGAGCGATTAGTTGCCTATGCCAGTCGTAACCTGCGAGGAGCAGAGAAGAACAATGCAAACTACAGCTTATTCAAGTAAGAACTTCTTGCCCTGGTATGGGCCGTGACCGAAAAGTTCAAAGACTACTTGGCTGCCACACCATTTACTGTCTACACGGATAATAACCCATTGGCCCACCTGAACACTGCCAAGTAGGGTGCCTTTGAACAATGTTGGGCTTCAAGATTAGCCAATTACAGTTTCAAGTTCAGAAGCGGCAAGTGTCAATGCCTATGTACTGTCTCGGATGACCCCCAGTGAAGAACCACCTGTTGAAGATATGTGGGAGGATTTGGAGATGCCCCCATTTTATCAATCATTTTATCGGTTTGTGAACCAGAATGTTGTGACCGCCCTGATGGATGGTGAACCAAGGTCCGAAAATTTTAAAGAAGACCTGTACACCTGGAAGACTCTTCAAGATGAAAGTCGAGTCATGGGGGATCTGTTGGTCAGTCGGGACACTTTGGAGTCCACAAGACCGAAGCTACTGTCAGGTGAAGATTCTATTAGATCGTAATGCGGAGCGACATTGGGAAATGGTGCAGTGAATGTGCTGTCTGTAATGTCACCAAGAATGTGCACAAGGACGCAAGGGCACCCCTCCATTCCATCCAGAGTGAAAGGCCTAACCAGTTGGTTGCGCTAGACCATATCAAGTTGTCTTCTACCCGGTCTGGGTACACTTATGCTCTCACCATGGTGGATCACTACTCTAAATGGGTTGTCGTTGCCCCGTCAAAGATCTTATAGCCAAGACAGCGGCCCAGATGTTCTACTCCAATTGGGTGCAAACCCTTGGGTGTCCGGAGTTTGTCCTAACGGAGCGGGGAACGGCCTTCAAGGCCCAACTCTTCCAAGAGCTGTGTCAATTCCATGCCTGCAAGAAACTCTGGACTACTGCTTATCACCCCTAGGGGAACAGCTCTGTGAGTGCATCAACCAAGTCTTTATCCACATGTTGCGAGCAACCTCTGTGTCAAGACAAGAAGAGTGGCCCCGACTGCTGCCCGAACTATTGGAGATCTATAATAACACAGTCCACTGTCCTATGGGGTACACCCCCTTTCTACTTGTTGATGGGGCGCCATAGATAGCTGCCTAAAGACCAAACATTTGGGCTCCAAGTCTCCGCAAGCCTCCCTGAAGTGGGTCTCTGACCACCAGAAAAGAATCCAAAAGGCCAAAGAAATTGTCAGCAAGAAGATGGGAGAGGCCCAGCAGAGACAACAGGAGGATTATAACCATCATGCTTCTGCCAAACCACTTCAGTTGGGCGATAAAGTCTGGCTGCAGAAGTTTCCAAGGACCCACAATTTAGACTCTATCTGGGAGATAGAACCGTACACGGTGATGGCCATACCCTATCCGGACTCTGATGTATACAAAGTACAAAAGTCTGGGTATCAGCCACAAGTTGTTCTCAGAAACCGAATAAAGTTGTGTCTGTAAGAAGATCTACCAGTGCTTCCAGCACCACCTCCTCAAGCTGTCAGACCTGCAGGAGAATATGTCCATCCATGGATTTCCCCATGTTTTCTCCAACTCAGCCTGTGATCTTGTGTGTCTCACCAACCCCGGGGCCGGTTCAACCAACACTAGTCTCCACACCAGTCGGTTTTGTCATCATTGGCTCCGGCCTACATGCCAGTCTCTAGCGCACCAACTCAGTCTCCAGCCTCTCCAGTGCAGATGCCAGCAACTCTGTGTCCCGCCAGACCTGGACCAATACCCGCTCTTGAATTCGTCGAGGAAGAGTTAGCGACAGCTTCAGAGGCTCCAAGGGCTCCCAACGACGCAAGAGTTCCAGATTCCCCCGAAGTGGTGTTGCGTAGGTCCCAACAGTCGAAACAAGGACAGGTACAAAGGTACAGGTACAAAGATTAACTCATAATGTAAAGTTATGTACCACACATAGTCAGTTCACATATGGTAAAAGTAGTCCACACATATGCAAATAGTAAAGATAGGACCGTAACATTATTTGTCATCCCAGTCCACAAGTTCAAAACAGTTATATGTCTAATGTTTTCTCTCCTGTCCACGTTTTCAGGGTACTCTACTGGCCAGAGGGTTTACCTGATATCTAGATAAGGCACATAGAGCGACAGAATTGATAAATGTAAAGGTAACACTGTTGTATAGTGTAACAACGTATATTGAGTTCTCGGGAGAAGAGTTGAGATCCGAGGGGCCCCAGCAGCCAAGGCATTGGGTAGATAGCCTCCGGCAGCCCAATCCGTGAATCTATTTATATTGATATATATTTTGTTGTCTTGAGTGACTTCAGAAAGCAGTTACAAAGTCAAATTAACCCCATATGTTTAAGGAGCATGTACGGACACTCACCATGCCACATGGACTCATCCTTATCTCGTTTCCTAATCCAGACCTGAGAAGGACATTGTGCATAAATGCCCCAGGAACTGTCACTAGGCCTCAGTGGCCACTTCAGTCCTCCACCCTCCAGGAATGGGCGTCAAGGACGACTTTAATTAAGAGGGGGAGTTTGTGGTGGCCCAGTATGGGAAGTGTTACACGTGCTCCTGCTGTCCTGTCAGACTGCCTCCTTCAGTGTCCCCAAGGCCCCCTGCACTTGTTTCCCCATTGTAAATATGTTTTACCATGTAAACGGTTATAAAATGTAATGTTGCTTTAAGAGTTATTACATGTGATATGTCATGTGATTGTTACCCAGGAGGTACCAGTGACCAGGTGATCCCAAGAGTGACCTATGGGCTCCCTGCTAGTCTCCCCCATATAAGCCCTGGGTGGAGCTAAATTCTCTCTCTTTGAGCTCTGCTCTTCTGCTAAGCTTAGGTCCAGTGCAGTCGTGCCTTCTGTGTGTGTCCAGAGTGTTGGAGGCCTCAAAGTCCAGTCCTGCAGCCACCATCAAGTCAAGTAAGCTTAAGTCACAGCTTTATGATTCAAGTCAAATCAGTCCCTGTCATATCAAGTCAACTTGGTCTGCACTCAATTGTCCAGTCCTACTACAAGTCCCAGCAACTCCTTAAGGTCTCTGTGTCACTGGTCACCTCCATGGGCCCTGGCTGAACTATATAGACTTAACCAACTGTCTACGCACCGTAAAGCTACCGTTGTCCGTAACTTGGCAACAGAGTCTTTATTGCCCCTGTGCCTAGCCCAGGATCCAGTGGTATACCTTCAGGTAGTTTTAGGCTAAACCACGCCCTGGCATCACGAATACAAGGGGTTAATGCCATCTGCCCCTAGGATAACAAAATCTGCCCTCATCACACCCCGCTACCACAGCTGCAAAATGTTTAGTAAGAATAAAAACCTGTTTAACTTTTCCGCCTCCCTCGGCTCTACAGCGTCAGTGCCCTAAAGCAGTCACTTGGGCCACCTTATTATTGCACCGGGCCAGCCCATCTGTCTTCAGGTTGGGTGTTGTTCTGCAGCTCAGTTCAATTGAAGTGAATGGAGCCAAGCTGTAATACCAAACACAACCTGGGGACAGACATGAAGCTGTTTTTGAAACAAATTAGTTCTGTTTTTCTATTGCTGAATAACCCATTTAATGACAGTAAAACCACATTTTTGGGGGGGTTGGCTATAGGTCCTGTTTTAAAGTAAAATACAAGTATGGCTATTCCTACCAGATCCAAAGGAATTATATGGTTAGACAAAACCCATTTCCAAATATTGTAAAGAGGGCATTCTGAGCAAACAGAGGAAGGTCCCCTATTCAAGACCCTTCTTTCAACCAGTGTCTAACTCTGGAGGACCCAGTATGTCCGTGATATTCACAGCCTATTGATTACTATGAGAACTGTGTAATTCTTCATTTCGCCAGCGGGGGCACTGCAGGGAAACTGTTTACTTGTTGCCAGATTTTCCCACAGGTTACAAATGACCACTAGGAGTCCCAACAGGAGGACATAAGTTATATTTATTGAAACAAAGTTTCTAACAAAAAAGGGATTGCCCAAAGCAGATAATCTTGTCACAAGAAGGAGCCTTGAAGGTTACAGCCTTCTTGAATATAACTATTACTTTAAGTGGAATACTGTGAATTCAAGGAGCCTGAAGATTATTCCTAAGCTACGAGAATTACCAAAGGAATGTTCAGGGGGGAAAACAGAAAGACTCTTAGCTGGATAGAGCTTGCTGGCAGCGGTCCAGCAGAGGTGTTACAATGTACGGACTGACCGGAAAGTAAGCACACATTCTGTTCACCCAAGGGTTTCCTTAAGCCACAATACTCCTTATACACAGCAATTATATCTTTACTACCAGTAAATGAGTAGGGTGGGGGTTGCTAGAAAGAAACATTCCTGGTTTGGCCAAGAAGGTTGTTAAACAGTCTTTACTCACAGCCTCTTATCTCCGGCCATTGACCCGAGTAGGAGAGTCTTTTCTGAAGTTCCTGCATGCAAACTCAAAGATCCAGTATTTAAGGGGTACTCTGCACCTAGACATCTCATCCCCTATACAAAGGTCTGATTGCAGGGGTCCCGCCGCTGGGGACCCCCGCGCTCTCCCTGCTGCACCCGCCATGTGTTTAGAGCATCGGGTGCAGCGCCGGAGGCTTGTGACGTCAATAGAAGTCTATGGGTGGGGGTGTGATGGATGTCACGCCCCCTCCCATAGACTTGCATTGAGGGGTCATGGCTGTGACGTCACGAATGTGGCGTGACTGTGATGTCACAGGCCTCCGCCCCCCAATGCCAGTAATATGGCATGGAGCGAACTTCGCTCTGTGCACCAGATGTCTGGGGTGCCGCAGCCGAGATAACGAGGGTTCCCAGCAGCGGGACCCCCACGATCAGACATCTTATCCCCTATCCTTTGGATAGGGGATAAGATGTCTAGGGGTGGAGTACCCCTTTAAGCTGTCTTGACACTCCTGGTTTGGCCAAGAAGTTATGAAACAGTCTTTACTCACATTCTCTTATCTCCGGCCACTGACCTTTTCTGAAGTTGAAAACTCAAAGAACTGCTCCTCACTGTTGTCAGGTCTTCTAACCAAGCACAGTCTTATTTCGTCCTCTCCATCATTCGGCACAGGAAGTCTTCTCACTGGCTTGCAGAGGTATATCTCCATTACAAACCCAGAGGAACCTGACGACCTATGGATGCAACCAAATGTGGCACTTGGACCTCCCCTCAAGAACAGCATTTGTCTGTTTTTCAACATAGTTTAGGCAACATTCACATCTCGTTTTTGCAATACAGTTCCCGTATCAGGTTTTTTGTAAAAAAAAAGAAAGAACATATGTCTCAAAACCGGACCGAACCGTATACAACCGTATATACCTCTGTAAGGTTTTAAACCGTACACGGTTTGAAAACAGATGTCCGGTTCATACGGTTTAATACGTTTTTTTAAATAAAAAAACAGATACGGTTCAGTACGGTTCCCATAGACCACCATTAAAAAAAAAATTTGACGGGTTTTATCCGTTTTTTTTTCCCGGCATAAAGAAGCCAAGGAAAGATGGAAAAATCTCCAAAAGGCATCAAATTACAGATTAGACATTCTTATAATATGTCTACAACAGTTAGATTTTATATCCATCATTTACACTTTCGAAATAACAGAAAACAAAAAAAATGGCGTCTGCAAAAGTTTGGGCACCCTGCAGAATTTATAGCATGCACTGCCCCCTTTGCAAAGCGGAGACCTGTCAGTGTTATGGATTGTTCTCAGTCATCATCTGGGAAGACCAGGTGATGTCAATCTCAAAGGTTTTAAATGCCAAGACTCATCTGACCTTGCCCCAACAATCAGCACCATGGGTTCTTCTAAGCAAGTTATCTAGAAATCTGAAACTGAAAATAGTTGACGCTCACAAAGCTGGAGAATGCTGTAAAAAGATAGCAAAACGTTTTCAGAGGTCAATATCCTCTGTTCGGAATGTAATTAAGAAATGGCAGTCATCAGGAACAGTGGAAGTTAAAGCAAGATCTGGAAGACCAGGAAAAATATCAGAACAGCTCGTAGGATTGTGAGAAAAACAATTCTAAACCAACGTTTGACTGCACAATCCCTCCAGAAAGATCTGGAAGACACTGGAGTTGTGGTACACTATTCCAGTATAAAGAGATACTTGTACAAATATGGTCTTCATGGAAGAGTCATCAGAAGAAAACCTCTTCTACGTCCTCACCACAAAAATCAGCATTTGAACTTTGCAAATGAACATATAGACAAGCCTGATGCATTTTGGAACAAGTTCTGTGGACCGATGAGGTTAAAATTGAACTTTTTGGCCGGAATGAGCAAAGGTACGTTTGGAGAAGGGGAACAGAATTTAATGAAAAGAACCTCTCTCCAACTGTTAAGCATGGGGGTGGATCAATCATGCTTTGGGGTTCTATTGCAGCCAGTGGCACAGGGAACATCTCACGAGTAGAAGGAAAAATGGATTCAATAAAATTTCGGATGCTAACTTGCTGCCATCTGTGAAAAAGCTGAAGTTTAAGAGAGGATGGCTTCTACAAATGGATAATGATCCTAAACACACCTCGAAATCCATGGGGGATTACATCAAGAGGCATAAACTGAAGGTTTTGCCATGGCCTTCACAATCTCCTGACCTCAACATAATTGAAAATCTATGGATAGACCTTAAAAGAGCAGTGCGTGACAGACAGCCCAGAAATCCCAAAGAACTGGAAGACTTTTGCAAGGAAGAATGGGCAAAGATACCTCAAACAAGAATTGAAAGATTTTTGGCTGGCTACAAAAAGCATTTACAAGCTGTTATATTGCCAAAGGGGGCAGTACAAGATATTAACTCTGCAGGGTGACCAAACTTTTGCAGATGCCATTTTTTTGTTTTATGTTATTTTGAAAGTGTAAATGATGGAAATAAAATCTAACTTTTGTTGACATATTATAAGAATGTCTGATCTGTAATTTGATGCCTTTTGGAGATTTTTCCATCTTTCCTTGGCTTCTTTATGTACATTAATACAATTTTTTACCTGAGGTGCCCAAACTTTTGATCCCCACTGTATCAGTGATGGTTAGCTAATTGCTGGTTGCAGTGATGTCCCGCCTCAGCCAGTGACAGGCAAAGAGGCAGTGTGAAGTTTTGGGCCCGAGCACCAGAAGGAAGGCAGGACCCAGGCCCAAAACGTCACTCTGCCGCTCGGCCGAGGCCGGACATTTCTGCACCCAGCAATTACCTGAGCGGCAGTGTAACGTAACATTACTGGGAAACATTTTTTTTTTTTTTTTTTAACTCTAAGCTCCCCGGCCAATCCTGTCGAATCACATTGACTTATTATGGTTTACGTGAAGGACCTGCTGCACTAGTTTGTTAGAGCACGACCTGTGCTGCAGACTAAGCCATTCTTGCTGATTAATAATGGGACCCCTTATAGAAAGCAAATAACTGAACAAAACATTAAAAAAATATACAGTTTCCAGGTTCCCATGGAAATGCTCTGTGGTGATCTTAAAGAGTACCTGTCATGATCTTGTTACATTTTATAATCCTCCCAGTTCACAGCCCCCATCATGATAAACCACCCCCTGCCTTTATTTTTTTATAATTTTTTTAGTTTTCTACCTTGATATTGCTCTGTATTTTCTGCTCAGTCTCAGTCAGATTCACAGACTGGGAAGGGGCGTTCCCCAGCAGGCGTGACATCATCTGAAGTAGGGCTGCAGCTAACGATTATTTTAATAATCGATTAGTTGCCGATTATTTCATTGGAAAAAAATTCAAAATGCCAAAAAAAGGGGTTCAGCTGATTCTACTTGAAAAACTAAGTACAGTGGCCATATTAGAAGTTTCTAGCATGTGATGTGACCAAACGGCAGCAATTTTATTTAACTTTTATGCCGGTTGCTGTCATTATTAATGATCCTGTACAGAAACCAGTGTAAATTTGATACTGCCTCATGGGTAGCTGTCTGAACTATTAAAATAAAATGTTAACGATTCACTAATATTTTAATACTTCAGACAGTTAGCCATAAGGTAGTATCAAATATGTAAAAGAAAAAGTTATTTTACTTTTTTTGTATAGCAATAGAAAAAGGGGGAGGTAATTTTTATTGGGGGACTTGTTAATTTAAATTTTTTAATTGCTTTTTTTTTTATATAGCACTCCTATACACATGGGGGTATGTGCAGACTGCAGAGCATTGCTTTTACAGACCCCAGGGTGCAATGCTATGAAGTCTGCACATACCCCCCCATGTGTATAGCAGTGTATGTACATTCCTATACAGATGGGGGTATGTGCAGAGCATTGCAACCTTGTTCCCCTCTTTAGGCAGCAGGGCGCCCACTTTAGACAGCAGGGCCACCCCACTTTAGACAGCAGGGCCACCCCACTTTAGACAGCAGGGCCACCCCACTTTAGGCATCAGGGCCACCCCACTTTAGGCAGCAAGGCCACCCCACTTTAGGCAGCATGGCCCCACGTAGACATTAGTAGCAGCCCCTCCAGTAGATGGCAGCCCCCACCCTTGTAGACAGCACTCACCTGCGGCTGTCCTCTGCCCCGTTCACCCATCCGCATCATGTCGTCCTATGGAGGCGCTTGTACTACCCCCTTTGTCGGGTACAGAGATAAGCAGCAAAGAATAGACATGTCTCGGCGCTGCGCTAATTGCGCTAGGAGTAGAGCAGCAGCGGGGACATGTCGGGCGCCGGCAGTGAATGAAGCCTACATGCAGGACATGTCAGCTTCATTCATTCATTGCCGCCGCGGACAACGAATCGGGCGATTATTCGATAACGGGATTCATCCACAACGTCCCGATCTCGCGGGCGTCCGCCATTAACCCCTCAGATCCCGGCATCTGCGGCAGTGCGCGCTTTGAATGAATGATCGGATCGCCCGCAGCGCTGCTGCGGGGATCCGATCATTCAGAACGCCGCACGGAGGTCCCCTCACCTGCCTCTGTACGGCTCCCGGCTTCTCCTGCTCTGGTCTGAGATCGAGCAGACCAGAGCAGAAGATCGCCGATAACACCGATCTGTTCTATGTCCTATACATAGAACAGATCAGTATTAGCAATCATGGTATTGCTATGAATAGTCCCCTATGGGGACTATTCAAGTGTAAAAAAAAATTTAAAAAAAATTTAAAAGTAAAAGTAAGAAAAAGTGAAAAATCCCCTCCCCCAATAAAAAAGTAAAACGTCCGTTTTTTCCTATTTTACCCCCAAAAAGCGTAAAAAATAAATGTTATAGACATATTTGGTATCGCCACGTGCGTAAATGTCCACCAAACTGTTAAAATAAAATGTTAATGATCCCGTACGGTGAACGGCGTGAACGAAGAAAAAAAAAAGTCCAAAATTGCTACTTTTTTTTATACATTTTATTAAAAAAAAATTATAAAAAATTTATTAAAAGATTTTTATATGCAAATGTGGTATCAAAAAAAAGTACAGATCATGGCGCAAAAAATGAGCCCTCACACCGCCGCTTATACGGAAAAATTTAAAAGTTAGAGGTCATCAAAATAAAGGGATTATAAACGTACTAATTTGGTTAAAAAGTTTGTGATTTTTTTTTAAGCACAACAATAATATAAAAGTATGTAATAATGGGTATCATTTTAATCGTATTGACCCTCAGAATAAAGAACACATGTAATTTTTACCGTAAATTGTACGGCGTGAAAACGAAACCTTCCAAAATTAGCAAAATTGCGTTTTTCTTTTTAATTTCTCCACAAAAATAGTGTTTTTTGGTTGCGCCATACATTTTATGATATAATGAGTTATGTCATTACAAAGGACAACTGGTCGCGCAAAAAACAAGCCCTCATACTAGTCTGTGGATGAAAATATAAAAGAGTTATGATTTTTAGAAGGCGAGGAGGAAAAAATGAAAACGTAAAAATTAAATTGGCTGAGTCCTTAAGGCCAAAATGGGCTGAGTCCTTAAGGGGTTAAACACAAACAAAACTTCATTTTTTTTAAACAAAGTACATTAGAAAGATTTTTTATTTATCAGAAGGAGTGCATAGCAAAAATTTGTTTTAATGAGATTGCCTATTTAAGCAAAAGATACAGAAATAAACAAAATGCAATAGTTCTGTATGGGAGACCCAAGATACGTCAAAAAACGAGTGTGTCAATTGAATGCAAGGAGTTTCTATGTTATTGTTTCCTAATGAGGGTGCCTCCAGCTGTTGCAAAACTACAACTCTCAGCATGCTCGGACAGCCAACGGCTGTCCGGGCATGCTGGGAGTTGTAGTTTTGCAACAGCTGGAAGCATCCTGGTTGGGAAACACTGCCCTATTCAGTAAGCATAGCAAAGACAAACTGGGCCTGCCATTGGGTTTTTACTAGGGATCGACCGATATCGTTTTTTTAGGGCTGAAACCGATAATCGGTGCAGGTTAGGGCCGATAGCCGATAACTTATACCGATATTCCGGTATAAGTTATCGGCTATTTAACCCCCTGCGACACCGCTGCAGATCATAGATTTAAAGCGGGCGCTTTAAATCAATGATCTGCAGTGGCTTTTGCGGGGCCATAGGCCGCCGCCGCCACCACCTGCTTCTCTCCCCTACCTGCCAGGGTGCTCCGGGCCATCCATCCATCGTTCATGTAGTGTCCGGGGGCGTTCCGGGTGGTCCGGTCCGGGCTGTCCTTCTTCTCCGGCGGTTATCTTCTCCACTCCGGGCAGGCTCCGGCCTAGTACGCTGCATAGACGTCGCTGCGCAGTGACGCCCGTGCGCAGCGACGCACCTGATGTCACGGCGTAGAGGCGTCTATGCAGCGTACTAGGCCGGAGCCTGCCCGGAGTGGAGAAGAAGACCGTGGGAGAAGAAGGACAGGCCGGACCGGACCACCCTCCACCCGGAACGCCCCCAGACACTACATGAAGGAAGGATGGCCTGGACCACCCCCATTACGGGTAAGTTTAATTTTTTTATTGACTCGGAGGGTGGGGGAGGGGCCCGACCGGTATAGCGGTATGGGAAAAAATCCATACCGGTATACCGCCTAGCATCACGTGGGGGGTGCGACGCGGTGCGGTGGGTTGGGGGTGCGGTGCGGCGGGTCGAGGGGGTGGCGGTCGCGGTGCGGGGCATTATCGGCAAGATAATTGCCGATACCGATAATGCCCAAAATCGTGATTATCGGCCGATAATATTGGCCATACCGATAATCGGTCGATCCCTAGTTTTTACTACCCAGGACTGAAGGGCTTGCTGTTTTTAACCCATCAGGTCGATTATCCAAACTTGTATAGAGAGTCCTGCGCAGGTTGTCATCACCTTAGGGCAAATGAGATAGAATGTTCCTCCAAGGAACCCACAGAAGCCTCTACCATACCTACGAAGACCATGGAGGAGACCAGATACAACTGGTGGAAGGAAGGGGAGACGAGTGACATCAAGAAACTTGCACGTCATTGAAATTGAATGATATTTTATTATTTATTCTACCAGACTTAAGAAAAGAAAAATATACAATGCTTTATACACAAGCCAGCTTCCACATCGATGGACTCCGCCTCATTTCTTCTTCCTACGGCTGAACTTTGACTCAAGATTGGTAGGGGGAAGCATTCCGGGACACGGCCTCTCTGGTGGCTTCTCCTCATCGTGTTTCAGGATGGTTGGTCTGATGACATCGATGTCACGGGATAGATGGTCCAGCACGCTGGGAACGATGTTGGGTGGAGAATAGAAGTCAACTAGAAAGTACCTGAAAGTAGGAAGAACAAAGATGGAGGTTGTTGAGGGTCGTTTTATTTTATGTTATTCTCATCGAGACTTGGAGATCGCCAAAAATGACCCAAGGTTCATTGAGGACATTGAAGTCTGTGAATTATTTTCTATTGGGAATGTGCTCACCTGCATAGACTGAATTAAAAAGATAAAGTTCTGGCTTCCTTCACCCACCACTAGATGGAGCTCTGGAGCTAACGGTATACAGCTTTATTTTGGAGCTTAATGTAAAAACAGGAACTCTGACCACTATAAAGAAATATTAAAGGGCTACTACGGCGCTAATAGCGCTGGAGGCTCCAAGTGTGTAGCATGATGACCACGGGGGCCAGAGTACCTTAACATCACGACTCCGCCCACCTGTGACGTCAAGCTCTGGCAGGCAATCTGACAGATTGCGGGGTTCCCCGTCGGCGAGACCCCCCGCGATCATACATTTTATCCCCTATCATTTGGATAGGGAATAAGATGTATTAGGGCCGGAGTACCACTTTAAAGGGTTAAAAACATCTAAAGGATAGGGGATAAGATGTCCGATCGCTGGGGACCGTTGCAGCACCCAAGTCATCCGTGCACGGAGCGCACTCTGCTCTGTGGCGTATGACTTATGACCACAGCTGCCACACTCCCTCCATTCAGGTCTTTGGGAGGAGGCATGATGATTACGTACTAGCCATCACGCCCCCTCCCATAGACATAAACGGAAGGGGCGTGTCATGATGTCACAAACGCAGAAACTCCAAGCTTCCGTGTTCCGGCCGGCGCCACCGCTGCTACTGGCCCGGAGATCGCTGGGTTCTCCGCGATCAGACATCTTATCCCTTATATCCTTTGGATAGGCGATAAGATGTTTTTCGGCGGAGTACCCCTTTAAAGTTTACCTTATGTTACAAAAGGTCAAGGTCTGAGTGTTCAGACCCCGACCAATCACAACAAACAGGAGGAGTCTGCACTTAGCGTGTTACCTCCCAACTCTGTGTCACGTAATCTGGACACATTTGCAATGTAAGTCTAAGGGGCGGTCACATTTACAATGTAAGTCTAAGGGGCGGTCACATTTACAATGTAAGTCTAAGGGGCGGTCACATTTACAATGTAAGTCTAAGGGGCGGTCACATTTACAATGTAAGTCTAAGGGGCGGGTCACATTTACAATGTAAGTCTAAGGGGCGGTCACATTTACAATGTAAGTCTAAGGGGCGGTTCACATTTACAATGTAAGTCTAAGGGGCGGTCACATTTACAATGTAAGTCTAAGGGGAGGTCACATTTACAATGTAAGTCTAAGGGGCGGTCACATTTACAATGTAAGTCTAAGGGGCGGTCACATTTACAATGTAAGTCTAAGGGGCGGTCACATTTACAATGTAAGTCTAAGGGGCGGTCACATTTACAATGTAAGTCTAAGGGGCGGTCACATTTACAATGTAAGTCCTAAGGGGCGGTCACATTTACAATGTAAGTCTAAGGGGCGGTCACATTTACAATGTAAGTCTAAGGGGCGGTCACATTTACAATGTAAGTCTAAGGGGCGGTCACATTTACAATGTAAGTCTAAGGGGCGGTCACATTTACAGTGTAAGTCTAAGGGGCGGTCACATTTACAATGTAAGTCTAAGGGGCGGTCACATTTACAATGTAAGTCTAAGGGGCGGTCACATTTACAATGTAAGTCTAAGGGGCGGTCACATTTACAATGTAAGTCTAAGGGGCGGTCACATTTACAATGTAAGTCTAAGGGGCGGTCACATTTACAATGTAAGTCTAAGGGGCGGTCACATTTACAATGTAAGTCTAAGGGGCGGTCCAGGTCTCAGACAGAGCTGGGAGAGGAACGCGCCGCACACTTCTCTCCCTGCTTGTTTTAAGGATTTGTTAGAACACTCAGACCTTGACCGATAAAAACCTCTTGACTTGTATCCAGGATATGTCAAAAGTTTATTTTATTTTCTTTCTTCAGCACTGATTTAGGTTCCGGTTTACAATTTTATTAAGGAAGCACTCCAGGTTTTTTTTTTTTTGCCTATTTCATGCACACCCGCCATCACTAGCCTTTACAGCGCCATTTGTTTTATTTCAGTGCAGCTGTATCCATGTGTTTTATTACTCTCCACATCTTCCAACCAGGGGGCCTCCAGCTGTTGCAAAACTACAACTCCCAGCATGCCCGGACAGGCTGTCCGGGTATGCTGGAGTTGTAGTTTTGCAACAGCTGTAGGCTCCCTGGTTGGGGAACAATGACCTAAAGGTTACAACAGGATGTTAAATTTACTTCCTATGAACTACAGGATGACATAATCACCTACTAGATCCCTCCTACTAACTCCCAGACCCCTCTCCTCCCAGCTCCATCTGCTATCTCTATGAGAGCAGGATATATAGTACTTATACACCTCCCCCTCCAGCTCTGTCTGTATACTGCTGCTATCTCTATAGGATCAGGATATATATATAGTAGTTATACACTTCCCCTCCAGCTCTCTGTACACTGCTGCTATCTCTATGGGATAAGGATATATATATATATATATATATAGTAGTTATACACTTCCCCTCCAGCTCTCTGTACACTGCTGCTATCTCTATGGGATAAGGATATATATATATATAGTAGTTATACACTTCCCCTCCAGCTCTCTGTACACTGCTGCTATCTCTATGGCATAAGGATATATATCTATAGTAGTTATACACCTCCCCTTCAGCTCTCTGTACACTGCGGCTATCTCTATGGGATAAGGATATATTGTAGTTATACACCTCCCCTCCAACCCTATCTGTATACTGCTGCTATCTGTATGGGATAAGAATATATATATATATATATATATATATATATATATATATATAGTTATACACCTTCCCTCCAGCTCTCTCTGTATACTGCTGCTCTCTCTATGGGATCAGGATATATAGTTGTTAATACAACTCCTCTCCAGCTCTATCTGTATACTGCTGCTGCTATCTCTATAGGATCAGGATATATAGTATACACCCTCCCCCCTCCAGCTCTGTCTGTATACTGCTGCTATCTCTATGGGATCAGAATATATATATAGTAGTTATACACCTTCCCACCAGCTCTCTCTGTATACTGCTGCTCTCTCTGTGGGATCAGGATATATAGTAGTTATACACCTTCCCTCCAGCTCTCTCTGTATACTGCTGCTCTCTCTATGGGATCAGGATATATAGTAGTTATGCACCTGCCCTCCAGCTCTACCTGTATACTGCTGTTGTTTTCTCTGTGATCAGTATATATAATAGTTATACACCTGTTCTCCAGCTCTAGCTGTATACTGCTACTGCTATGTCTTTGGGATTAGTATATATACAGTAGTTATACACTTCCCCCTCCAGCTCTATCTGTATACCTCCAGCTCTATCTGTATACCGCTGCTGTCTCTATAGTATCAGGATATATAGTAGTTATACACCTCCCCTGAGGCTGTGTTCACACGTTTTCCCTGCTGCTTCTTTCTGTTACTAGTATTCTCCCTAAATCTTGCCATAAAAGGAGATTGTACCGAAATAGTGCAAAAAATCGTAAAAAACATGTAATTTTCTTTTCTAATCTGTTTCTGTTTTCTGACTGTGATTGTCATTTTTTTACACATTATTTTCAGTAACTGTCCGGGCATGTTGGGAGTTGTAGTTTAGCAACAGCTTTTTGCTGTCTGGGCACGCTGGAGGCACACTGGTTGGGAAACACTTGTATAATTGCTGGAAAGGAAATTTTTTGGTTTCTTCATTGTTCTCTATGGCGGATGCAAGGCGGCATTAGCATTTTTTTTAATTTATTTATCAGGAGGTATAACAAAATGCGTAAAATGAATCGAAGCGAACCCTGATTGAAGATGTATTATCATTTACTGTAATATGAAAGAGGAAAAAAAAAACCACATATTAAAAAATAAAATAAAAAAATAAATGTTTAAAAAAAAATCTATATATATAATATAGTATATAATATATATATATATATATATATATATATACAGTGGTCCCTAAAGTTACAATATTAATTGGTTCCAGGACGACCATTGTATGTTGAAGTCATTGTATGTTGAGACCAGAACGCTATGAAAACCTGGTAATTGGTTCTAAAGGCACCAAAATGTAATCCAAAAAAATAGGAAAAAGTGAGAATTAAAGAAAAATAAGTAGATAACTAATATAGATAAAGCAAATCCTTACACTTAAAAGTAATAAAGATCTGCTGGGAGCTGTAAATCACTGTCTGTGTCAATGTTTCCAAAGCATGGAGCCCCCAGCTGTTGCAAAACTTGGGAAACACTGGTCTATGTAGAGGACAGGAGCTTCTTCAGGGTCCTGTACAGTACACAGTGTCCTAAAAAAGTAAAATGGAGTCGCCCGCACCTGTTGTACAAAGGAGCAGCCAACCCTGGTACAGGTAAAGAGTACAGAACATGTAATACCTCCCTGTACTGTACATCAGTCAGTGCATACGCTTCAGTAATACAGGTGTTTCACCAGTAAATTGCCCATTCTGATTAGTCGGTTCTTCCGGCCATTGACACATTTCACAGATCTGGACTGTCCGTAGCATTGTAT